>NW_015505211.1:175338-178832 GCF_001515645.1 Sinocyclocheilus grahami
TTGGGCCCAATTTGGACATTTTCACTTAGGGGTGTACTCACTTTTGTGGCCAGCAGTTTAGACATTAATGGCTGTGTGTGGAGTTATTTTGAGGGGACAGCAAATCTACACTGTTATACAAGCTGTACACTCACTACTTTACATTGTAGCAAAGTGTCATTTCTTCAGTGTTGTCACATGAAAAGATATAATTAAATATTTACAAAAATGAGAGGTGTACTCACTTCTGTGAGATGCTGTGTGTGTGTATATATATATATATATACTGTTACAAAATATTTATTTTTCAAATTTCTATTCATCTGTGAATCCTGAAAAATAAAATGTATCACGATTTTCACACAAATATCCGGCAGCACTGTTTTCAACTTTGATAATTGTTAATAATTTGATAATTTTACATTTTTTTTTACAATAATAATGTAACAATTATAACAATATCAATATGATATCAGTATTTTTGTTTTATTTTTTGTATTTGTTTCATTATTTTTAATAAGTATTTAATTGAATCTTTAAAAATGTTTTGATTAGATTTTTATGTTTTCTATTTTCATTATAATATTAGTTAAAGTTTTAGTAATTTTGTTGTTTTTAATATTTCTATTTATACATTTTATTTTGTGTATATATATATATATATATATATATATATACAGTATATATGTATTCACACATACATTTAATCAAAGAAATCAATACTTTTATTCATTAATGACGCATTAAATTGATCAAAAGTGTCAGTAAAGACATTTATAATGTTACAAATTTCACATTTCTGTTCATCTGTGAATCCTGAAAAATAAAATGTATCACAGTTTCCACAAAATATTGTGCAGCACGACTGTTTTCAGCATTGATAATAATCAGAAATGTTTCTGGAGCAGCAGAGCAGCATATTATACTGATTTCTGAAGATCATGTGACACTGAAGACTGGAGGAATGATGCTGAAAATACAGCTGCGCATCACAGAAATACATTACAGTTTAACTGAGATTCACATAGAAAACAGCTGTTTTAGATTAGAATAATATTTCACTATTTTAATATTTCAGCCTTGCTGGGCAGAAGAGACTCTTTCAGAAACATTTTAACACTAGTGCATTTGAAGATAAGATGTGTTTCTATTTATTTACTGCACACAGACGTGTTGCGTTTCAGAATGAAAGACTTTTCTCTCAAAGTAGTTTTTCTGTTTCTTTAAGTCTTCTAAAGGTTACCGTGCTGGAAATGAAAGAGCGTTGCAGGTTAAATCTGACTCGTCTCTCCTTCTGCTGTGATTCATGCCTCGAGAAACCACAACACTTTCCTCCTAACCTCAATCACAGAGCCTCCTAACAGAAGCGCTTCACTCCGAGAAGCTCGTCAGAAAGCTGCGTTCCGGTGGTCTTTACGTCAGTGAATATCAAGCCGTCATTAAGCAGAAAGAGCCGATGATCAGCCGTGCCTCCCGCAGATGAAGCTGGTGTCATCATTGTGTTTAGCACAATCACCGCAATCATATCTCTTGTCTCTAGACGAGGAATATCAAGCTCTATTTCTGTCTCACCTCCACACTTACACAGAGAAACGGCAGAGACCAGCCCCACGGCCCTCAGAAGCCAGCGCTGAAGTGCATTTTCATAATTAGCTGTAATTGCGCAGCGAGCGGAGCATTAATGTTTGATGAGTTTCTGTTGAGGAGGAACAAACGTCGGCTGCGTTTCTCTTTCTGTCTGTCTCTCTTGTGCTTTCATGTGGTTCGATGTAGATCTCACGCCGTGATCGAGCTCCTGCGGTCAGCGCTTGCCTCAGAAAATAATATTAACTAAGCCCTCAGATTAAAAATGCTAGAAGTGGATGCAATGCAATAAACATTGCTTGCTATGTTGTGAGTGTGAACCTATTTAGGCAGCACTTTAAGGCATTATACTGTAGGTGTGATTATGCCACTTTATAAGATGATTTCTTTTTATTTTAGCTTAACATTGCATGAATTCTTTGTGCATAAGATAATCCCAGAATGCATTGCAACAAGTAAAAACAATATGCAGCATGGCAGATGAGGCAAGAGAAATGTTGAGAATGTTAAAAATGGGCTGTGTGTTTTAATTTATTATGTGTTAGAAGTATGTGTAAATATTATAGATTGTAGAAAATTGCAATAATGTTACAATAAAATTTAATGTTAAATATTTAGATAATTTTAATATTAAATATTCATTTTTAATTTTATTTTATTAATAGGCTATTAACATTTTTGTTTGATTTTAACATTAAAATATAAAATTAAATGTTAATAATATGCGAATTATTTTTTATTTGATGTAAATAATAGATTAAATAATTTAAACATTCAATTCAATGTTTCATGATAATTTAATAGTTTTAATAATATACTATTAATATTTTTGTTTGATATTAATGTTAAGTAATTTAAATACATTTTCGATTAAATGTTCAAAATAGTTTAAGAATTTTATTAATGCACTATTAATATTTTTTGTTTAGTTTAAATTTTAAATGATTTAAATAAATGTTCACTTAAATGTTTAATGATAATTTAACCATTTTAATAATAAACTATGAATGTTTTTGTTGGATTTTAATATTATATAATTTAAATAAAAATTAAATTAAATGTCTATTAATAATTTAACAATTTTAATAATATAATATCAGTATTTTTGTTTGATTTTAATTTCAAATATGTATTTAATGAAATGTTTAATAATAATTTACCACTTTAAAAATGTACTATTAATATTTTTATTACTTTTAATATTAAATGGAGTATTCAATTAAATGTTTAATATTAACAGTAATTTGTAACATAATTTTTATAATATAAAATTAATGTTAATTGATTTTAATATAATAAATAATTTAAATATTCAGTTAAATGTATAATAATAATTGAACAATAGTAATATGTTTGCTTGTGCTGTGTATTGTATGCTTGTTAGAGTAAACATGCTCATGTCAAACTCTATAGAGTAATTTGAAATGATTTTCTGTGTTAATGGAGATGCTGCACGTTCTGTTTTATGATCATAAAGTTCATTTTCCTCTTTTCTCTGGCTGTTTATGTCCGACTACATTCTCATGTGTTGCCCTGACCTTTGACCTGCTGTTTGTCACTCATGTTTGTTCTGCTAACCGTGTTTTTGTCGTTGTCTTTTAGAGCTTCTTCGAAGGACAGGCGGCGCCGTGGGACTCGGCCAAAAAAGACGAGAACAGAATGAAGAACCGTTATGGAAACATCATCGCATGTATGTACAGAAGTGTGTGTGTGTGTGTGTGTGTGTGTGCGTGAGTGCGTGAGTGTGAGTGAGTGAGTGAGTGAGTGAGTGAGTGAGTGAGTGAGTGAGTGAGTGAGTGAGTGAGTGAGTGAGTGAGTGAGTGAGTGAGTGAGTGAGTGAGTGAGTGAGTGAGTGAGTGAGTGAGTGAGTGAGTGAGTGAGTGAGTGAGTGAGTGAGTGAGTGAGTGAGTGAGTGAGTGAGTGAGTGAGTG
>NW_015505211.1:181397-182546 GCF_001515645.1 Sinocyclocheilus grahami
TCACACACTCATTCACTCACTCGCTCACACACTCACTCCCTCACACACTCACTCACTCGCTCACACACACACTCACTCACACACTCACTAACTCACACACTCATTCACTCACTCGCTCACACACTCACTCCCTCACACACTCACTCACTCGCTCACACACACACTCACTCACACACTCACTAACTCACACACTCATTCACTCACTCGCTCACACACTCACTCACTCACTCACTCACATACACACTCACTCGCTCACACACTCGCTCACACACTCACTCACTCACTCTCTCACTCACTCACACACACATTCACTCACTCACACTCTCACTCACACACTCACTCACTCGCTCACTCACTCACACACACACTCACTCACTCACACTCTCACTCACTCACACACTCTCACACTCACTCACACACTCACTCACACTCTCACTCACTCACACACACATTCACTCACTCACACTCTCACTCACTCACTCACTCGCTCACACACTCGCTCACACACACTCGCTCACACACACTCACTCACTCACTCACTCACACACTCACTCACTCACTCACTCACTCACTCACACACTGAGTTTCTCTAGTGATTTACTGACTAAAATAACTCCTCTGATGTTGACAGAGTAAATGTTGTTGTGGTCAGCTCTGATCCGCCGCTGCTGTCCATAACACACCAGCACTAGAGCATGCTGGGAGCAGCTCATGTGATCCACTCAGCTCCAGATTCAGTCATGATCTCAGTGTTTAAAGGACTAGTTAACCCAAAATGAGACATTCTGTCATCATTTACTCACCTTCATGTCATATGATGGATATTTGACAAGTATCAGATTTTTGATGATCATTTGTTACAGTAAACAGTTTTATCATGATATTACATTGCATAACAGAGTTGGATTTTTTTTTTAAAGTGTATAAAAATACAATAACTTTTTGACAAATAGCAAAAATAACCTTGAACGTTCAAATACAATAAAACAATATAAATATATAACACTATAACATGTATAACAACTATAAAGGGCAATAATAGTGAATCTGAATATTTTCAGACAACATTTAGATATCTTTTTTTAGGCTGTTTTAGTCCAAATTAAAATGTAAAAATAGTGTTAAATAAATAATTTATATTAATATTTG
>NW_015505211.1:182601-198898 GCF_001515645.1 Sinocyclocheilus grahami
TTTTTATCATGTCTTTATTATATATATATATATATATATATATATATATATATATATATATATATATATATGTTGTATTTTATGTTATATTTTTTAAATGTTAATTGAAAAAATTATATTTAAATTTTAAAAATGTTAATATTATTTAATTTTAATTATGTTAGTAACATTTTAATATTAATACTTTTATTATATATAATATATAATATTTTTATTTTTTATATTCTTAATCATTAATTAATTAATATTGAATAATTACAATTAAATAATAAATTTATGTACTGTAGTAATATTACTATTAATAAGTATTAATATTTATTATGTAAACAATCAGAATTGTAAAATGAAATAAAAAAGAGCAGCTGCACAGAAATGAAACTGAACCGGTTTGGAGCAAAGCTGCGAGTAAATGACGACAGAATGATGATTTTGTGCGTGAACGTGCCCTTTAATGAGGTTTACTGGTGTGTCTGTGTTACTCTGGTAAAGTTAATGAGGCGGATCAGTAAAGAAGCAGAAGGCGGTTAATAATAATCATTTGTTTTGGAGATGAATTCTCAGGGCAGATCATTAAAGTGTGTCTGTGTGGTTTTAACATTCAGCAGAGAAACCCTGACCCTGAAGTCCATCAGCACTGATAAAGACTTCTGCCTCTTCTCAACACGCCTCCAGTTCATCTTCACAATCACACACTCCAGACGCACTGAATCTTTCATGAGTCCAGGCAGGGCTTCGTTAGTTACTCCTAATCAACTTTAGCCAGAACTCGGCTCAATGTGACCAGCTTGCTTTTTAGAGATGTGAATTATTCATAAATAGAGTAAACAATACTTTAGCTTTTGAGTTTTAGGTTAGAGTTAGTATGTAACAATTGTAACAAGATATATATATATGAACAAAAACACAATTTTAGCTCATTTTACTTTTACTCGTAAAAAAGTTACATTTTTGTTTTATTACAAAATTATGTACATTTATTTTTGTATTTATTTCTTCTCTAAATTCAGTCGATTTATAAAAGTAAAAATTATATATATACAGTGGGTACGGAAAGTATTCAGACCCCCTTAAATTTTTCACTCTTTGTTATATTGCAGCCATTTGCTAAAATCATTTAAGTTAATTTTTTTCCTCATTAATGTACACACAGCACCCCATATTGACAGAAAAACACAGAATTGTTGACATTTTTGCAGATTTATTAAAAAAGAAAAACTGAAATATCACATGGTCCTAAGTATTCAGACCCTTTGCTCAGTATTTAGTAGAAGCACCCTTTTGATCTAATACAGCCATGAGTCTTTTTGGGAAAGATGCAACAAGTTTTTCACACCTGGATTTGGGGATCCTCTGCCATTCCTCCTTGCAGATCCTCTCCAGTTCTGTCAGGTTGGATGGTAAACGTTGGTGGACAGCCATTTTTAGGTCTCTCCAGAGATGCTCAATTGAGTTTAAGTCAGGGCTCTGGCTGGGCCATTCAAGAACAGTCACAGAGTTGTTGTGAAGCCACTCCTTCATTATTTTAGCTGTGTGCTTAGGGTCATTGTCTTGTTGGAAGGTAAACCTTCAGCCCAGTCTGAGGTCCTGAGCACTCTGGAGAAAGTTTTCGTCCAGGATATCCCTGTACTTGGCCGCATTCATCTTTCCCTCAATTGCAACCAGTCGTCCTGTCCCTGCAGCTGAAAAACACCCCCACAGCATGATGCTGCCACCACCATGCTTCACTGCTGGGACTGTATTGGACAGGTGATGAGCAGTGCCTGGTTTTCTCCACACATACCACTTAGAATTAAGGCCAAAAAGTTCTATCTTGGCCTCCTGTGTCTTGCCACAATTCTGTCTCTGAGCTCTTCAGGCAGTTCCTTTGACCTCATGATTCTCATTTGCTCTGACATGCACTGTGAGCTGTAAGGTCTTATATAGACAGGTGTGTGGCTTTCCTAATCAAGTCCAATCAGTATAATCAAACACAGCTGGACTCAAATGAAGGTGTAGAACCATCTCAAGGATGATCAGAAGAAATGGACAGCACCTGAGTTAAATATATGAGTGTCACAGCAAAGGGTCTGAATACTTAGGACCATGTGATATTTCAGTTTTTCTTTTTTAATAAATCTGCAAAAATGTCAACAATTCTGTGTTTTTCTGTCAATATGGGGTGCTGTGTGTACATTAATGAGGAAAAAAATGAACTTAAATGATTTTAGCAAATGGCTGCAATATAACAAAGAGTGAAAAATTTAAGGGGGTCTGAATACTTTCCGTACCCACTGTATATAAAACAGAGGTTTATGGTATATCATCATTTAGAGTTGAGTAAACGTGAACAAACACAAACACCATTTTAGCTCATTTCTTTTCATTTTAATATCTAAAGAAGTTTTATTTTTGCTCACTAAATTCTATTTATTAATTTATAAAGGTAAAAAAAAATCTAAAATAAAGCAAACTATGTTTTATTTTATTTAGTTATTTATTTGTTATTATTATTATTATTATTTGAGTTTTAGGTTGAGGTTAGTCTGTAGTAATGGTAACATGATTTATAAAATACACATGTAAATACATATATAATACAATTTTGGCAACTTTTTTACAATTTTAGCTTCTAAAGAAGTTTTGTATTTGGAACAAAAGTGTTTAAATTTAGTGTCAGTAAAGATTTATAAAGATACAATTTATATAGATAGATAGATAGATATTATAAATTATAATATTAAATTATTAAATATATAGTAGAAGTTTGTGGTCTGTCTTCATTTGGTGTTCAGTTAACGTGAACAAACACAAACCAAAACGCCATTTTAGAACATCTTATAGTTTTAGGATTTAAAAATGTTTTGTGTATTTTTATAATAAATGTTCTGTAAAGAATGAAAGGTTGGCTGGTCTGACGCACACAGGTGTGTAAACAGATGGTTTTCTCGGTTTTTCCGGCTCAGACATAAACAAATTTCACGCTGGGCCGCATAAAGATAAAGAGAGAAGCTGATAGATGCGTCGTCTCTCCATCAGAGCCTTTCTTCCAGACGCTAATTACAGTTAAATACGCTGAGATCAGGAGGAAGAGGAGCGGAGAGGAGGAAGAGTGTGGCGCTGCAGAGACAAGACGCTTGACAAATGAAATGAGCGGATTAACTGAATCCCACAGACACTGAGCCTATTCTGAACATAATCCCACAATCTGTGCTGAGGAATTACTGTGATATCAGCCAGTGACGAGAATATCAAGCGCTGACTGTAAACCAATGCGTTTATTATAGTTAAATCAGGGTTATTATAGTCGACTAAAACCATAAACACATTCGTGTCACTTGAAATAATCAAATGAAATGATATCTCAAAAATTATTTGATTTCAGCTGGTTGACAAAGCAACATTTCTCATGTTCATTTAGTTTATGAATGCATCTAGAAACGAATAGCTATTAAAATAATTAAAGATGAAACCAAAATAAAAATTAATAAAAGCTATAGACGTATATAAAAAAAATGGCAAACTAAAATGAAAACTGATGTAGTTGACTAATGTAAACAAATGGAGCCTTATTGTAAAGTGTTACCAAAATATTAAAATTTTTATGATGTTATGTAGTTGAAATAGAATTTTTCCATGTTCCACGATGTAATGTTTTATGGTTCTTGTTGTTTTTATAGGGCTACCATCGACCCAATCACTACATCGCCACACAAGGTAAGACAAACGGTCATTATTTTGTGTCTGAAAAACTTTATTTACCTTTATTTAACCAGAAAGTCTCATTGAGATTAAAATCTCTTTTACATGAGAGACCTGGCCAAGGCAGACAACATTTAAAAATACAACAAATACACATTAGAACCAGATTAAAACATAATATCCTCTCAACAAAAACAATCACAAGCCTCCATCACCACTCTCTTTAAATTCACCAGAAGACACAAATTTATCTCGTTTTAAATATGGTTAGTGATGTCCAACCCACCATCTCATACAGAATACAGTGATGAGTACTGGATTATGCATTTGAGATCAAATGTTATGAAGCATGGTACACTGAATCGAGGCATGTTAAGATGGAGGAGGCTGCATGCATGTATAATATATCACCATAATCGAGCACAGTTAGGAAGGTAGCTTCTTCTTTTTTGGGGGTTATTTATTATTTGCTTTTATATTCTTTTAATAGAACTTCCTGTACAGCACTTTGGTCAACTTGGTTGTTTTATTAGGTGCTTTATAAATAAAGTTGGAGTTCTACAAGCTTCTTTTTGGCATTAAACGTAAAATTAGGTTTATTTCTAAAATAAAAGCCGAGCTTCGCTTTGAGCTTCCTGATTAGATTAGCAATATGTACATTGAATAAAAGTTTATCGTCAATCCAAATGCCCAAGTTCTTGTAAGAGGGTACTCTTTCAATAGTTTTACCATCAGATGTAAAAATGCTAAGATTATCAATTACGTGTGAATGAGCCTTTGAAAAAAAACATGAACTTTGTTTTCTGTGATTTTAAGCTCACCAGAGCACTTTCCAGTGGCTGAAATGCAGTCTGAAGCTCTTTCACCGCCTGTGTTAAAATTGGAGCAAGTGTATAAATAATAGTGTCATCAGCATAAAAATGTTTTGTTTTGTTTTTTTGCTTGAGTGTCCTTACCCGAGTCATTTATATAAATAGAAAAAAAAATAGGTCCTAAAATGGAACCCTGGGGAACCCCTTTAGATATATCCTGCAATATAACAAAGAGTGAAAAATTTAAGGGGGTCTGAATACTTTCCGTACCCACTGTATATAAAACAGAGGTTTATGGTATATCATCATTTAGAGTTGAGTAAACGTGAACAAACACAAACACCATTTTAGCTCATTTCTTTTCATTTTAATATCTAAAGAAGTTTTATTTTT
Source organism: Sinocyclocheilus grahami (assembly GCF_001515645.1). Taxonomy (NCBI): domain Eukaryota; kingdom Metazoa; phylum Chordata; class Actinopteri; order Cypriniformes; family Cyprinidae; genus Sinocyclocheilus; species Sinocyclocheilus grahami. Next base: position 187,485 of record NW_015505211.1, read on the forward strand.
GCTCACTAAATTCTATTTATTAATTTATAAAGGTAAAAAAAAATCTAAAATAAAGCAAACTATGTTTTTTTTTATTTAGTTATTTATTTGTTATTATTATTATTATTATTTGAGTTTTAGGTTGAGGTTAGTCTGTAGTAATGGTAACATGATTTATAAAATACACATGTAAATACATATATAATACAATTTTGGCAACTTTTTTACAATTTTAGCTTCTAAAGAAGTTTTGTATTTGGAACAAAAGTGTTTAAATTTAGTGTCAGTAAAGATTTATAAAGATACAATTTATATAGATAGATAGATAGATATTATAAATTATAATATTAAATTATTAAATATATAGTAGAAGTTTGTGGTCTGTCTTCATTTGGTGTTCAGTTAACGTGAACAAACACAAACCAAAACGCCATTTTAGAACATCTTATAGTTTTAGGATTTAAAAATGTTTTGTGTATTTTTATAATAAATGTTCTGTAAAGAATGAAAGGTTGGCTGGTCTGACGCACACCGGTGTGTAAACAGATGGTTTTCTCGGTTCTCCGGCTCAGACATAAACAAATTTCACGCTGGGCCGCATAAAGATAAAGAGAGAAGCTGATAGATGCGTCGCCTCTCCATCAGAGCCTTTCTTCCAGACGCTAATTACAGTTAAATACGCTGAGATCAGGAGGAAGAGGAGCGGAGAGGAGGAAGAGTGTGGCGCTGCAGAGACAAGACGCTTGACAAATGAAATGAGCGGATTAACTGAATCCCACAGACACTGAGCCTATTCTGAACATAATCCCACAATCTGTGCTGAGGAATTACTGTGATATCAGCCAGTGACGAGAATATCAAGCGCTGACTGTAAACCAATGCGTTTATTATAGTTAAATCAGGGTTATTATAGTCGACTAAAACCATAAACACATTCGTGTCACTTGAAATAATCAAATGAAATGATATCTCAAAAATTATTTGATTTCAGCTGGTTGACAAAGCAACATTTCTCATGTTCATTTAGTTTATGAATGCATCTAGAAACGAATAGCTATTAAAATAATTAAAGATGAAACCAAAATAAAAATTAATAAAAGCTATAGACGTATATAAAAAAAATGGCAAACTAAAATGAAAACTGATGTAGTTGACTAATGTAAACAAATGGAGCCTTATTGTAAAGTGTTACCAAAATATTAAAATTTTTATGATGTTATGTAGTTGAAATAGAATTTTTCCATGTTCCACGATGTAATGTTTTATGGTTCTTGTTGTTTTTATAGGGCTACCATCGACCCAATCACTACATCGCCACACAAGGTAAGACAAACGGTCATTATTTTGTGTCTGAAAAACTTTATTTACCTTTATTTAACCAGAAAGTCTCATTGAGATTAAAATCTCTTTTACATGAGAGACCTGGCCAAGGCAGACAACATTTAAAAATACAACAAATACACATTAGAACCAGATTAAAACATAATATCCTCTCAACAAAAACAATCACAAGCCTCCATCACCACTCTCTTTAAATTCACCAGAAGACACAAATTTATCTCGTTTTAAATATGGTTAGTGATGTCCAACCCACCATCTCATACAGAATACAGTGATGAGTACTGGATTATGCATTTGAGATCAAATGTTATGAAGCATGGTACACTGAATCGAGGCATGTTAAGATGGAGGAGGCTGCATGCATGTATAATATATCACCATAATCGAGCACAGTTAGGAAGGTAGCTTCTTCTTTTTTGGGGGTTATTTATTATTTGCTTTTATATTCTTTTAATAGAACTTCCTGTACAGCACTTTGGTCAACTTGGTTGTTTTATTAGGTGCTTTATAAATAAAGTTGGAGTTCTACAAGCTTCTTTTTGGCATTAAACGTAAAATTAGGTTTATTTCTAAAATAAAAGCCGAGCTTCGCTTTGAGCTTCCTGATTAGATTAGCAATATGTACATTGAATAAAAGTTTATCGTCAATCCAAATGCCCAAGTTCTTGTAAGAGGGTACTCTTTCAATAGTTTTACCATCAGATGTAAAAATGCTAAGATTATCAATTACGTGTGAATGAGCCTTTGAAAAAAAACATGAACTTTGTTTTCTGTGATTTTAAGCTCACCAGAGCACTTTCCAGTGACTGAAATGCAGTCTGAAGCTCTTTCACCGCCTGTGTTAAAATTGGAGCAAGTGTATAAATAATAGTGTCATCAGCATAAAAATGTTTTGTTTTGTTTTTTTGCTTGAGTGTCCTTACCCGAGTCATTTATATAAATAGAAAAAAAAATAGGTCCTAAAATGGAACCCTGGGGAACCCCTTTAGATATATCAAGATATGTTACTCCTGGACCACAAAATCAGTCATAAGGGTAATTTTTTTTTAAGTTGAGATCTATACAAGCCGAATAAATAAGCTTTCCATTGATATGTGGTTTGTTAGGATAGGACAATATTTGGCAGAGATACAACTATTTGAAAATCTGGAATCTGAGGGTGCAAAAAAATCTAAATATTGAGAAAATCATCTTTAAAATTGTTCAAATGAAGTTCTTAGCAATGCATATTACTAATCAGAAATTAAGTTTTGATATATTTACGGTAGGAAACTTACTAAATATCTTCATGGAACATGATCTTTACTTAATATCCTAATGATTTTTGGCATAAAAGAGAAATGTATAATTGTGACTCATACAATGTATTGTTGGCTATTGCTACAAATATCCCCCAGCGACTTAACACTGCTTTTGTGCTCTAGGTTCAAATATTTTAAGAAAATCAGATTTGAGACCCTCCTCTATAACACACTGAGTCCTATATTCAGAACACACTGAATGGTTTAGACCAAATAATTTCTAAACCATTTAAATTTGGAAACTTTGGACTGAAGTGTGTTAGAAGTTGTTACACACACACACTGAGCCATTTAATGCTGAAACTGCGTCTTGAAACAATTAATCATCTTTTGTTGTTGTTGTGGGGGGTTTAGTACAGAATAAATGGATTAGCCGCTATGCGTCTGGCCGCTATGCGTTCTCCCAGCATGCCCCTGGAGGCCGTGTCTGATTGCTAGTTAATTGTTGAGAGATGTTTCTGGAGTGCCGGACCGCGGTGAGTTCCAGCGCTCGGAACGCAATCACTTCCTTTAATAGACTGGTTTAGCTGCGCTGGAGCGGCGTAATTACCTGTTTACCGGAGCGACGCCTGGCTCGTCTTTAGGGACGGCAGCCACTAAAACGCCTCTTTCACTTACTCCCTCTCCGTCCTTTCATTCTGTGCTGTCCAGCAGCCGTTTACAACCCAGTCCCACACACTGCACAGCACAGACTCAGCCAATCAGAGCTCATTTAGTGTTTACACAGCCAATGAGATTCCATTATGGGCACTTGGTATAATTTAGCAGTGTATTCTGTGATCTCAGTGTTCACACTCACCTGTTTACTGAGTTTAACGGGTCTCTCAGTTAATGACGGTTGGGAAGAAACCATTGTCGTCTTTCTCAATCACAGGCCAGCGTTCAAAGCAAAATCAGTTTTAACAGAACAAGGACAGAAAACGCTTTAACAAGCCTGAAGTTGCTCGGATCAAAGCGAGACGCAGCCGTGAACATCACACTGATTGCTCCTCATTTATCCAGCGCTGCGGGTTTAGAAAGATTACGTTATTATTTTATTACTTGTTTGTATTTTGCATACGAGTGATTCTTAGAGTAATTTTGTCTTGTTTTTTATCATTCTACTGCTGAAGGAGAGATGATTAATGGTTGTAAATGTTTTATTGTGTCTCTTTAATGACTTCGTCATTTCTAAGAGCTCGAAAGCTGTAATTCCTCGTTAAATATTTAGGAAAATCCTTTAAAGATTTCCTTTCACTCAGAAATGAAGATTCTGTCATTATTTACGCACCTTCATGATTTGGTGAAAAAATCTGATAAGAAGTTTACTGCAATTGCAATTTTTGTTAACAAGCCTGAAGTTGCTCGGATCAAAGCGAGACGCAGCCGTGAACATCACACTGATTGCTCCTCATTTATCCAGCGCTGCGGGTTTAGAAAGATTACGTTATTATTTTATTACTTGTTTGTATTTTGCATACGAGTGATTCTTAGAGTAATTTTGTCTTGTTTTTTTATCATTCTACTGCTGAAGGAGAGATGATTAATGGTTGTAAATGTTTTATTGTGTCTCTTTAATGACTTCGTCATTTCTAAGAGCTCGAAAGCTGTAATTCCTCGTTAAATATTTAGGAAAATCCTTTAAAGAATTCCTTTCACTCAGAAATGAAGATTCTGTCATTATTTACGCACCTTCATGATTTGGTGAAAAAATCTGATAAGAAGTTTACTGCAATTGCAATTTTTACATTTATTGATTTAGTAATTTTGCTAAAAATCTCCAAGTGTGCTGTGTTTGTTTGTGGGACTGATTATACTACGTACAAATATTAAGCAAAATATGAAATACTACTGTTGTAATATTTCACTGTAAAATAAACAATTATATTATTTTACAGTATATATGTATATTGTTTTATAGATTGAATATATAATTAAAAATACAAATATTTCATTTGCATTTAATTATTATTAAAAGGTTATAATTGAATATTTATATTGATACACGTTTTATAAAATATCATTTATCACATATAAATGCGATATAATATATCATTATATTATATGGTTTTATAATATATAATTTATCGCATATAAAAATTCATGCTAACGAAAGAGTATTTGATCAAAAGTAATGTTATTTTACAATACAGCCTTAAAATTGCAATACTAATATTTCATTTATTTCCTCATTTTCAGATGAGCACGGCATTTCATGATTTTATTTATAAGTCAATTAATTGTGCAGCGCTAATGTACAAATGACTTTCTTTTGTGAAATGCAAAAAAAAAAAGAGAAAGATGTTTAGAAAATGTTGTTTGTACCCCAGTCTTACTTAAAAGCACCAACTGTTTGTTGCACAGAAGAAAGAAGAATTTGCGTTTCTGTGTGAATTATCACTCTGAACATCGAGAATCTTTATTTCAGGACACAGATGAAACATAGACGAAGGTTCATTAAAAGTTCCCTCCACTTAAAAGAATCAGTGACAGTGTAAGTCCAGGACTCAATTACACACACTAGGAATATTTCCCGGCACAATGTGAGCAAACGACGGGAGTCGTGCATAAATGCAGCGCACGTGAGCGTCAGACGAGCAGCTGCACTCGTCTTCTATGACGGCTGAAAAAATGGGAATAATTTTGCCGTGCCGAATCCCCGAGGTCTCATTGAAACGAGCTCGCTAGAACGATGAAAGCATTAGTCCCCCGGTGCGGGAACAGCGGCCTGACAGCAGCGCGCTGCTAAAGTCTTCTTCCCGCTGAGCGCTCGCTCAGTAATTGCTGTTGGCTGACTCCACTTACAGCTGAAGCGGACTGAAGCGAGCCGCTTAGAGGATCAGCAAATTACAGCAAATGTCAGCGCAATTCTCCCGGCGCGGTCCGGACGTGAGATCCGATCTACGCTTAGGATTTAGCTAGTTAAGGATTATCTAAACGCTGCGTGTGTGTTTCTCGTTGGGAATACTTCTACAACAAAGAGTTTATCATGATTAGGATTATAGATGTTATTGCTTGGACTCGTTATTGCTCAAAAATTGAGATGCTGTGGAGTGTCAACACTCTAGAACACGTCAAGAAATTGCTGAGTTTACCATTATATCATGGTGTGTTCACAAGCTCAGACTTTTCTCTTTTATAGCTCACACATCACTTTTATTGACGTAAGAACTTTGTCTCAGATGTTTCTCCTAAAATTCCTCAGAAGATATACAAACGGGTGGACAATTTTGAGTGTGGAAAATGTTGATGTGATCATAACAAGATCATTGACTGAGTGCAGTTTGAGACTTTGAGGAGACATGTGTGACCCCGGAGCACAAAACCAGTCATAAGGGTCAATTTTTTCGAAATTGAGATTTATACATCAGCTGAAAGCTGAATAAATAAGCTTCCATTGATGTATGGTTTGTTAGGATCGGACAATATTTGGCTGAGATACAACTATTTGAAAATCTGGAATCTGAGGGTGCAAAAAAATCTAAATATTGAGAAAATCATCTTTAAAGTTGTTCAAATGAAGTTCTTAGCAATGCATATTACTAATCAAACATTAAGTTTTGATATATTTACGGTAGGAAATGTACAAAATATCTTCATGGAACATGATCTTTACTTAATATCCTAATGATTTTTTGGCATAAAAGAGAAATGTATAATTGTGACCCATACAATGTATTGTTGGTTATTGCTACAAATATCCCCCAGCGACTTAACACTGCTTTTGTGCTGCAGGGACACATATTAGATTATGTGAGATACTGGAGTCTTTTCTTAGGAGAAACATCTGAAAAGCACTCCATTTAGTCTAATTTCTGTCTGTGAGAAACGATTGAGATATTGTTGAGACGTTTACTGTTCTTCCTGACGGTCATCTGCACTCCTCACATTGATAAATGTAATTAAACGAAGCACATCAGGAAGGATCCAGTACATTACTGTGATTAAGAGGCGTCTAGTTTTGACAGATCTTAATTAAGTTCGTCAGGCTCAGACGATAACGAGAACTCGCCCACGAGCAAAGTCATCGCTAAAGAGTTCTCCAGGACACGAGTGTTTGCTAACGCCGCTGTTTGTGTGCGTATGAATATGTAAAATCTTGCTTCTCGCTCGTGTTTTTCTGTCTTTTTTTCTGCTGCATGTAATTTGCTTTGGCTCAGAGCGAATGCATCAGCGCCGGAGAACGTGAGCGCAGATTTGCATGAGCTAATTAGCTTGTCAAAAGTCATTTTGGAATTTGCTTGTTGATTAAAAACAATGCTAATTAGAATTAATTAAACGCGTGATTTTAATTCCTTCGGCTGCGCTGTTATTACCGGGCGCTGGCTAACATGTTGCCCTTATTAAGTTGATTTGGAGCTTTAATGGAAACGCAGACGCACAAATCTGTTTGCATGCATTTATGAATGAGGTGTTTGAAATTTCAGCTCCGCTGCTGGAAAACACATCCAATAATCCAACAAAGAGCATGGCTTCATGACTTCTGCTCCGGTGTCACTCTGGATTATGTTCAGTGGATTGTTAAATGGCTTTTTGTGCTGGAGGAGTCGATCTCAACGAGTGTCCAGGTCACATTTCAGCCTAAAATCAAAAGAACAAAATTTATTTTTGCATAAGGAAAAAACTAAATAACACTGCTGTTGACACACTGTATGAATATAGAGCAATACAGTTCACCTGGATTTGATGAGAAATGTTTAAAGAGTGTGAATGTGCTGTATGTATTGCGACATTATTCTCGTGATTGTTTGTGTGAAATGAGTTCTTTGCTCCTCAGGTCCGATGCAGGAGACCATCTATGACTTCTGGAGGATGGTGTGGCAGGAGAACACGGCAACTATCGTCATGGTTACCAATCTGGTTGAAGTCGGCCGGGTGAGTGAAGCCCTCGGTCCTCTGGAGTTTCATTTCCCCCGATCACAGACAAACTCAGATCTGTTAGCTCTATTGAGTTTATTAAAGACTAAATGAACGAAACCTCTCCGGACCGAACCCTGGTAAAAATCAGAGATGTAAAACAAGACTTGAGGGAAGAGAGATGAACACAAACACTCTGAAATCTCCAGACCTTCAAACATTAACATCCAGAAACCTCAGAAGAGTCCGATTCAGATGTTCAGCTCGTGTTTTACTGTTTTAGTTTCGAGTTCGAAGTCACTGTCAGTCAGTCACTGGTAGTTTGGCATCGTTCCTAGTTGTTGTGTGGAGTAGATTGTTCAACTTTATGCTTATAGTTATTGTTTTTGGTGTAAAAAGGCCTTTAGTGAGGTCATATTCTGGGTACAGTTTTATGGAAAATTATCAAAAATCACACTGTGAAAAATGTTAATACTTCTCACACATTACAAAATAAAATACAAATAAAGACGAGAACATATGATTTTTAAAACTATAAATAACAACAATTTCTTAAACATGTTTGTTTTCACAAATTATAAATATTATAAACAGTATTGTAAATATTTAAATTTTTAAAACATTTTATAATAAGTTTCATATAAACGTTAACTGAAAATAAAATATTAAATAGCTTAAACATGTTTTATTTCATCTAGTTGCAAAGGCAACTAACTTGATGGATTAAATGTGCTAACACTGAATTAATAAAAACTATATAGGCTATATAGGTATTTTAAAAAAGTAATACAATGACAAAAAATTTGTAAAACCAAATTTCTATAACTAAAATAGAAGTGAAAACTGAAAATCTAAAAATAAAAAAATGATTCGAAATATTAATAAATACTATAGACATTAAAAACTAATACAAATGACAAAAATAACTGAAACCAAATTAAACTGAAAATCTGAAAAACTATTTAAAATATTAATAAAACTAGTATAGACATGTTAAAGAAATCACTAAAATTAAAATGAAAACTGAACTATATAGCTATATTACTATTATATATATATATATATATATATATATACTACTAAAAATAAAGAAATGAAATGGAAAAAAAGAAAAAATGCTAAAAACGAAATTATATATAACTAAAATTCAAATGAAAACTAAAAGTTTAAACAAAAACGAATTCAACTAATTCATAAAATCTCAAAAATGTTACTAAAAACAAACTCTGAGATTATGGGTTTGATTCCCAGCTAACTTAAATTAACCATCATAATCGTAATAGAAATTTTGTGCGCACATTCCACAACACGACATATCAGATTGTCTGAAAACGGACAACTCAAGAATCAGTGCAGGTCAAGCTGAGCAGTGACGTAATATGAGTGTTGATGTTGAGCAGAAGTGCTTTCCTGACGCTGGACGAGGTGATCAGTGTTTGCAGTGACTCTCGTCCTCATCGTTTCTGTCTATCACTGTCTGAGAGTAAATTAAACCGTGTTAGTCGTCCGTCTGCGTTTGCGCACATCTGCTCACCTGCTATTGTTCAGCAGACGCGCGGTTCTTCCCGACGGGACGCTGCTTTCTCTGACCGACGCTTTCAAAGAGCTGAGAGAGTGAAGCCGCTTCAGCCTCATCAACACCACCATCTGCTGCTGCTCACTGATCAGCTCCGGGAATACACCGCATTCACACCGAGCTGCAGCCGCTTTCTTCTGACACGCACACACACACAGACACACATCAGAGACACACACACACACTCACACACAGAGAGACGCACACACAGAGACACACACACACACTCACACACAGAGACACACATACACAAACACAGAAAGAGAGAGACACACACACACACACACAGAAGAGAAAAAATTTATAAATATATATATAGTTCAACAGATGTTCAGGCGAGTGTTTCCTGTTCACCGGCTGGACAGAAATATTTCTGACACAACAGAGACGGCGAGATCTGCTGCTGCTCTGAGTGTTATTCTCTGCGCTGGTCATCTGATGATCTGTAAGCTGATTAGTGGATGTGTGAGTGTCTTTGTGTGTGTGTGTGAGTGTGTGCGCGTGCTTGTGTCTCTGTGTGTGTGTGCGTGTCTCTCTCGCTCTGTGTTTGTGTGTGTGTGTGTCTCTGTGTGTGTGTGTGTGTGTGTGTGTGTGTGTGTGTGTGTGTGAGTGAGCGCGTGCGTGCGTGCGTGCGTGCGTGCGTGTGAGTGAGCGCGTGCGTGCGTGCGTGCGTGCGTGCGTGCGTGCGTGTGTGCGTGTGAGTGTGTGTGTGTGTGTGTGTTATTCTCTGCGCTGGTCATCTGATGATCTGTAAGCTGATTAGTGGATGTGTGAGTGTCAGCAGTGCTGGTTAAAGTTGGCCTGTTAGAGGCAGATTATCCGGGATAAAGGCGTCTTACTCGCTCCTCTCTAATCTGAAGACAGTAGCGCTCTGATCGTCTCTGAATCTCCGTCTCTCCGAGTGTGGGTTTGTGAAGGAACTGGAATTGTGTCGTAAGAGCCTGTGGCGAGAAGGGAGCGAATCTCAGCGGAAATCTGCCGCGCGAAACTAATGGGATTTTTAAAGCCCATCTTAATATCTGACAAGAACAAAAGGCTCTGGTTTGGAATAACATTTGAGTCGTTAATAAGCCATTACAGTGAGAATGAGGAATATAGCGCTGGATCGCTCCTCCTGACAGAATCACGGTTAAAATTAGAGCCGGAGAGAAGTAGGCCAGCGAGACCTTTATGAGAAACCAGATACGCATGAACACAACAATATCACAGAACACACATCCAGCTCAACATCACTGAGAATAAAGCATTTTACTTCGAGACATTAAAGCCTGTACATAACACCAGTAGCATGAACAGCCATTACAGTTAAGCATAATTCACCCAAAACTTCTGTATGTGAATGCATGTGACATTTATTGATCTATTTGTTGTTTGAATGCACCAATGTTGTAATGTATTTATGCTGAACTAAACTATTTAGTTAGAAGTTTTATTGCAATACAGTAAAAACGCACTGTTACAGTAATGGGGATTCCAAAAAAAAATTCCAGATATTAATGACTTTTATTTTATTTTATTGTTTTAATGAGAATTTGAGGGGTAGATGTGCTTAATTGTCAAAAATAGTGTCTCAATCCAAAACAACCACCACCAAACAAAACAACAATAGTTCTCAAATTAGTCCTCACTAACGTTTTTTTTTGTAAAATATCATTCATTTTTTTATTACAGGAATAATGAGAATTACAAACAAAAAAAAGTTAAATGTCCAGATGCATTACATTAATGGTCTTTTTTTATTTATTTATTTATTTTATTAATGAGAGTCTGAGGGGTGAATGTACTCAATTGTCAAAAATAGTGTTACAATGCAAAAAGCATAATAAAAAATAAAATAAAAACATAATAGTCCTAAAATTAGCCTTTACCATTTTAATGTGAAATATCATCCGTTATTTATTGCAATGCAGTAAAAATGTACTGTTACCTTGGTGAGAATATTTAGGAATAATGAGAATTACAATAAATAAATTAATCCAGATGCGTTATAGTAATACTTTTTTTATTGTATTTTTATTATTTAATGATAATTTGAGAGATCCTTTTTTAAATCCTAAAATTAGTACTGTTATTAAGAATTTGAGGGATAAATGTACTTAATCACCCCTAAAAAATTAGTCTTTGTTGACCTTTTTTATGTAAAATAAGTGTTTTGGTGACATTCACTCACACACACATTGGAGTCATTATATGTATTTTTTATTTGTATGTTTGTTGTTTCTTGTCGTCTCTAATGCTGTTTCCTGTGACGGCCGCCGCTGTATTGTGACGTGTGTGTGAGCGTGTGTGAGTGTGTGTGTGTGTGTGTGAGAGTGTGTGTGAGAGAGAGAGTGTGAGTGTGAGTGTGAGTGTGAGTGTGAGTGTGTGAGTGTGAGTGTGTG
>NW_015505211.1:198923-202263 GCF_001515645.1 Sinocyclocheilus grahami
AGTGAGTGAGTGAGTGAGTGAGTGAGTGAGTGAGTGAGTGAGTGAGTGAGTGAGTGAGTGAGAGTGTGCGCGCGCTGGCGATGAGCTGCAGGAAGTGTGTGACTGAATATGTAAATAAGTCATTATGTGATTAATGCTCTCTCGTTTAGGAGATGCTCTAATGATAATTAGGCGGGAGCCGATAGCATCACGGCCCCGTTGTTTTTCCGGCCTGACGGCGAAGAGTGAGACCGAGACGAGAAATACACTCAGCCATTAGAGCCCAATTATCCCGCTAATTAGAGCGTCTTAATACACGCATAGAAAGAAAACATGCTAATAATGAAGAGCGGATGGAAAGAATCAGCTGATAAACGGATGACAGACTGATGGCCTGATAGTTCTTTGATTTCTGACCACAAAAGTGTGTTTCCATCAGAAATAAAATAATTAATATCTGATACATTTGAATAATTGATACATTTAGAGTTTTAATAGACTTTAGATTTTCTGTCATGAGATTTTAACTATTGGTTTTTTATATTCAACAGGTTAAGCTTGTGCGTTATTCAGTGGCTAATAACAATATCTACAGATCAGTGAACAATCAGGGTTACTATTGGTAATTAATTCAATTAAAACTATCAAAAACATTTTGTTAATTAAAATAAAGCTGAACTATAATAAAATATAAATATATATTAAAAAATCCTTGGCTGAAATAAGTTGAAGCACTAAAATTACCAATTTAAAATAAATAAAAACAAAAATAGTAATATATATATTTTAAATTATATAAACGTGATATTAATAATAGTAACATTTAATCAAAAATATAAAAACTGAGATATAAAAATAAAAATGACAAAAGCACATAAAATTACTAAAAATAAATCTTAAATTACAATAAAATATAAAAATAAAACCAATTAATAATTGTAATAAAAACCGTTCTAGTGTAGAATATTGTAATAACTAACTCTAACCTAACCGAAAATATAAATAAATGCTAATTAATTATTATAAATAAAACTGCTATAAATAATACAAAAATAACACTGTGACCAATATAATATAAAATAATAGCAATTTCTACATTTAAATAAACCCAAATTTGAAAATATAAATTAATTGTTAATATATATATATATTATTAATAATTCATATACATTATTAATTGAAAAAGAAATATTTGAAAACAAAGATATATTGAGAAATACTGTATATTGGTAGTTTGAATCTGACATGCACACACAGAAAGAAAACAGTGTAATGAAGAGCGGATGGAAAGAAGCGGCCGATAAACTGACGACAGATAAACGTTGATTGACTTCATTAATGACTTCAACTGATTAGAGACGGTGGTTCGGGTCTGTGTGTGTCTCTGGAGGTGTGCTCTGGTTATGGAGGGTTAACCTGGTTAATTAGTCTGGGATGATCTGCAGCAGAGGCGTCTCGTATCTGGGACACATGAAGTCTGTGTGCAGACGCTCTTGAGTTAAAGCATTCGCACAGAATCTGCTGTTTGGAGATGATGCTTCTATCTCATGTTTTCATAAACTAGCGCGGGGTTTGAATCAAATCACTGTGTGTTTGACAGGTGAAGTGCTGTAAGTACTGGCCCGACGACACTGAGATCTACAGGGACATGAAGGTGACGCTCATCGAGACTCAGCTGCTGTCTGAATACGTCATTCGAACCTTCGCTGTGGAAAAGGTTCGGCATCAAACTACACTACACGTCAAACTCAGCAGATGTTCTATTAAACTACACAATCAAACTTGCTGTCAAACTATAACGCTGATCATAACCGAGACTCCGTATCCTGATCACAAAACACATCTAATCACTGATTGTTGATTCAGTATTGTCTTCATAGATATCTCTATAGCTATCATAAATAGTTACAAGGTTAAAATATCTATTAAAATATATTAAATATAAAATATATATTAAAATATTTATATATATTAAAAAATATATACATATGTGGTATAGTTAGTTTTTAATTTGTGTATAATGTGTATAATAATAAATTTAAAATATTATTAAAAAAATAATTATAAATTATGATTACATTTTAAATATATTTAATATTTAATTGTATCAATATTATTTAAATTGTATAATTAAAATTACTTTTTTTATTTTTTATATATATGTATAAATAATCTAATAAACAATAATTCTAAATACATTTTATATACATAAAATGATTTATATAAGTTGTATAATTATTATAGATTTTTATTATATATACTGCAATATATACTGTATATTTGTGTTATAATAAAATTATAAATTTAAAATAATTATAAATTAAAGTTAAAATATATAACTATAATTTATAACTATATATAAATTTTATAATTAAAATTACTTTATTATTTTTTATTTTTTGTATATGTATATAAATCATCTAATAATTAATTATACATTATAATTTCATTTTAAATATATTTAATGAGTTGTATACATATTTTAGATTGTATTTTATATATATAGACAGAGAGACAGACAGACCGACAGACATACAAAGAGACAGACCGACCGACCGACAGACATACAGACAAAGATTTTGTATATGTATATAAATCATCTAATAATTAATTATACATTATAATTTCATTTTAAATATATTTAATGAGTTGTATACATATTTTAGATTGTATTTTATATATATAGACAGAGAGACAGACAGACCGACAGACATACAAAGAGACAGACCGACCGACCGACAGACATGCAGACAGAGAGAGACAGAGAGACAGACAGACATCCAGACAGAGAGACAGACAGAGACAGACATGCAGACAGAGAGACAGACAGACATGCAGACAGAGAGACAGACAGACCGACCGACAGACATGCAGACAGAGAGACAGACAGACCGACCGACAGACATACAGACAGAGAGACAGACCGACCGACCGACAGACATGCAGACAGAGAGAGACAGAGAGACAGACAGACATCCAGACAGAGAGACAGACAGAGACAGACATGCAGACAGAGAGACAGACAGACATGCAGACAGAGAGACAGACAGACAGACAGACAGAGAGACAGACAGACAGCAACAGACAGACATGCAGGCAGACAGACAGACCGACAGACAGACATGCAGACAGAGAGACAGACAGACCGACCGACAGACATGCAGACAGAGAAACAGACCGACCGACCGACAGACATGCAGACAGAGAGACAGACAGAGAGACAGACAGAGACGGACATGCAGACAGAGAGACAGACAGACATGCAGACAAACAGACATGCAGACAGAGAGACAGACAGACATGCAGACAGAGAGACAGACAGACCGACAGACAGACATGCAGACAGAGAGACAGACAGACC
>NW_015505211.1:202273-209861 GCF_001515645.1 Sinocyclocheilus grahami
ATGCACACAGAGAGACAGACAGACAGAGACAGACCGACCGACAGACATGCAGACAGAGAGACAGACAGACATGCAGACAGAGACAGACAGACAGAGACAGACCGACCGACCGACATGCAGACAGAGAGACAGACAGACAGAGACAGACCGACCGACAGACATGCAGACAGACCGACAGACAGACATGCAGACAGAGAGACAGACCGACCGACCGACAGACATGCAGACAGAGACAGACAGACATCCAGACAGAGACAAACAGACCGACAGACATGCAGACAGACAGAGACAGACCGACCGACAGACAGACCGACCGACAGACATGCAGACAGAGAGACAGACAGACCGACCGACAGACAGACCGACAGACATACAGACAAAGAGACAGACAGACCGACAGAGAGACAGACAGACATACAGACAGAGAGACAGACAGAGAGAGACAGACCGACATACAGACAAAGAGACAGAGAGACAGACAGACATACAGACAAAGAGACAGACAGACATACAGACATATAGATAGATAGATATAGAATTGTTCTTTACAGAGACAGACCGACCGACAGACATGCAGACAGACAGACATACAGACAGAGACAGACCGACCGACAGACATGCAGACAGAGAGACAGACAGACCGACCGACAGACAGACCGACAGACATACAGACAAAGAGACAGACAGACCGACAGAGAGACAGACAGACATACAGACAGAGAGACAGACAGAGAGAGACAGACCGACATACAGACAAAGAGACAGAGAGACAGACAGACAGACAGACAGAGAGACAGACAGACATACAGACAAAGAGACATACAGACATACAGACATACAGATAGATAGATATAGAATTGTTCTTTGGACTTTTTTTTTTTTTTTGGTCATCTGTCATTCTGATGTCATGTCTGTAAATGTGCTGTTTGTGTGTTTGTGGTCTCCAGCGAGGAGCTCATGAGATCCGGGAGATCCGTCAGTTTCATTTCACCGGCTGGCCGGATCACGGCGTCCCGTATCACGCCACAGGGCTGCTGGGCTTCGTCCGCCGGGTCAAAGCCAAGAGTCCAGCTAACGCTGGCCCGATGGTCATCCACTGCAGGTGAACATCAGGCTCTTCCTCACAGAATCGCAGTATTGCCAACTAACTTTCAGGGGAAGCTGCTAAAGGAAGGTCGGTTAGCTAGTAAACTACACATTCTGAACAATTATATTTTTATGCAGTGTATTAGTAGTTGGTTAGTATGCTACACTCTAAGAAAAGTATTTGTACCTTTTTACCCCTAATAGGTACATATTTGTACCTTCGAGTAGTAATAACAGCTGTTGTTTGGTCCTCAGCGCTGGAGCGGGACGCACCGGCTGCTTCATTGTGATCGACATCATGCTGGACATGGCGGAGCGAGAAGGAGTCGTGGACATTTACAACTGCGTGAGAGAACTGCGCTCCCGCAGGGTCAACATGGTGCAGACGGAGGTAACCAATCACAGACATCCTCATTTCAGCCGCAGCCAATCACACGCTGCCTCTCACTGCAGCCTCGCCCTCTCAGACAAACTTTGCATAGCATTTATAGTTTTTTTTTTTTTTTTTTTTTTTCTGTATACATAATAATTAAAGAAATACTTTAAAAATATTACAAAATAATTATAATTCATAGATACAGTTTAAATGTATAATATATACATTTATATTGTATAATTGAAATTATTTTTATTATTTGTTATATAGAGAGAGACAGAATATATAGTATATTTTGTTTTCATTTTTTGATATTTTGATATTTTAAATATTATTTTAAAATATTATTTAAAATAATTCTAAATTATAGTTACATGTAAATATATATGTTTATATTGTATAATTAAAATTACTTATATATATATATAATGATAATTATAAATATTAACGTTTGAAAAATATTTAATGATTTATATAAGTTGTGTATATTTTTTAAAATTTGTATACTTAAAAACACGTACATTATAATAAAATATATGAATTATGTAAAAATATAAATGATAGATACAATTTAAATGTTATATACTGTTTTATATATGTACACTATATAAATAATAAACAATCCTTTTAAATAATTCTAATTTAATTATATCAACATGGTGCAGACAGAGGTAACCAATCACAAACATCTTAGCATCAGCCACAGCCAATCAAACGCTGACTCTCTCTCCAGCCCCGCCCACTCAGACATATTTTAGAACTTTTTTCTTGACATGAATTTTCAATATAGACAAAAGAAACAAGCACTCATATCTAACTATGATTGTATAGCCTGAGACCTTATCTGACCGTCAGCTTCGGTCAAGGACTTTCTGAGGAGCGGCGACCGCAGGCATATTTAAAATGTCACTTCATGAATGATTTACGTCAAGCTGTCAGACCGCCGTCTGCGATCGAGAGATGACCGGTCCGCACGTGGACACACAGGACAGAGACATCGAGGAGAAAGCTGAAAACACAGTCGATTATGTCCTGATGCATCTGTTCTGACCATAAAAGTGTGAATAATTTGATACATTTGAATAATTGATACATTTAACTGGACTAAATATTAATTAGTTTTATTAATTGGAAATAAATTAAAACTGAAACTGAACTAAAACCTGTAGTAATATTTAAAAAGAACAAAAATGACAAAAGCACATGACAAAATTACTAAAAAATAATAATAATAAAAAATTTGAAATGAAAACTGAAAAAATAATAACAAAATATATAGAAAAAACTGACATGTTAACCAAAATAAAACACCAATCTATCGCCACATCAAATGATATCAGTGAGCTGTGATTGATATGGTTGTATTGATCTGTTTTTGATATGCTGATATTTCAGGAGCAGTATGTGTTTATCCATGATGCCATATTGGAGGCGTGTCTTTGTGGCGACACCACGATCCCGGCCAATCAGCTTCGCTCGGTGTATTACGACATGAACCGCTTGGACCCGCAGACCAACTCCAGCCAGATCAAAGAGGAGTTCAGAGTCAGTGAATTAAAATATTACATATAGCTGTAAATACATTGAATAACAAAATAAATTAAATAATAAAATAAATCAATAGAATATAGTGATGTTAGTGTGTGCATGAGTTTGATTTGTGTTTTTCTTTGGCAGACGTTAAACATGGTGACGCCCACGCTGCGGGTGGAAGACTGCAGCATCGCGCTGCTGCCGCGGAACCATGAGAAGAACCGCTGTATGGACGTTCTTCCTCCGGACCGCTGCCTGCCCTTCCTCATCACCATCGACGGAGAGAGCAGCAACTACATCAACGCCGCGCTCATGGACGTACGGCAGCTCGCACACACCTCAGATCTTAACCTAGTGACCGTTACCTCACCTCTTAACCTAGAGACCGTTACTTGGAGCGCTTAACCTAGTGACTGTTAACTACAGTGCTTAACCTAGTGACCCTTACCTGCGGCGCTTAACCTAGTGACCCTTACCTGCGGCGCTTAACCTAGTGACCGTTACCTGCGGCGCTTAACCTAGTGACCGTTACCTGCGGCGCTTAACCTAGTGACCGTTACCTGCGGCGCTTAACCTAGTGACCCTTACCTGCGGCGCTTAACCTAGTGACCGTTACCTGCGGCGCTTAACCTAGTGACCCTTACCTGCGGCGCTTAACATAAGTTTAATTAATTAATTTAATGTTATTAAGTTATTTATTTGTTGTTTTTATTGTTTTTTATAGTTTTATTTTTTATTAGTGCTTTTATTTTATTGATTGATTTTATTTTAATATTATTGTCATTTCACATTTTCAAATTTTTCATTATTATATATTTTTTATGATCTGATTTAATTATTATTAATTCATTAAATAATAAATGTTTGATTCAGTTGTTTCTATTTTAGAATGATTTATTTTCATTTTATATTATTTAACTATTTATTAATTTTTTTGATTGATTGTTTTTTTTACATTTTTATGACTTAATCATTAGTACTTTGTGTTTTATATGGATTTATTTTATTTTTTCTTTATTTATTTTTTTCACATTTTTATGATACAGTTTATTATTAATTATTATAGAGTTTTTATGATTTAATTCACTATTAAATGTTTTATTTCAATTATTATAATTATTTTTTTTTACTAATTTT
This sequence comes from Sinocyclocheilus grahami, assembly GCF_001515645.1. Classification (NCBI taxonomy): domain Eukaryota; kingdom Metazoa; phylum Chordata; class Actinopteri; order Cypriniformes; family Cyprinidae; genus Sinocyclocheilus; species Sinocyclocheilus grahami. Next base: position 206,406 of record NW_015505211.1, read on the forward strand.
TTTTAGTGTTTTACTTTGTTTTATTTAAAAATGATGAATTATTATTGTTAAAATTGCTTTTTTTAACTTTTATACATTTTGTATTATATATTTTTATGATTTTAATTAGTTTTAATTATTTTTATTTTAAAATTATGTAAATTTTCCACATTTATGATTTTATTAATTATTAATTGCATCCGTGTCTATAATAACCGCTCGTTTTTGTGCGTCTGAAGCGACGGTGTCTCTGATGGATGTGAACCGCAGCACACACGATTATGTGCTTGTTGAAAATAATTCAAAAACAGATGGAATTGATTCATTTCATTGTCAGGAAAATAGCTAAAAGCGATCCATAACAGAGAACGAACAAAAAACAAACGCAGTAACACGATTGACTGGGACGGGTTTGTTTGTAAAACACGCGACAGTGCATTTGTTTTCATTACAGTAAATGGAAGCGCCGGCGGCGGTAATAAAACACGCAGCTCAACGCTAAACTTCTCCACACTATTAGTCAAGCAGACAGTCAGACGGAAATAAGATGTGTTCCTCTCTTCATCTTCATCTTCACAGAGCTACAAGCAGCCGTCTGCGTTCATCGTTACCCAGCATCCTCTGCCCAACACCGTCAAAGACTTCTGGAGGCTGGCGCTGGACTATCACTGCACGTCTATAGTGATGCTGAACGACGTGGATCCCGCGCAGGTGACACACACACACACACACACACACACACACACACACACCTGCACACGGCCGTCTGGATCAGAGACGCGCAGCAGCGCAGACTCCTGCTGCAGATGCGTCTGTCACACATGCACTGCTCTGACATCAAATTAATCAGGAGTTCCCAAGTGTTTCTGTCAGTTGAACAATCGCTTGGACTGAAAGCCTCCATGACATTTTGTTAATATTTGAGTAATTTAACAACACATTTGCATGGTTCACAGTTCTCTGATATCAGTTAATTGTCACATGACATGCAGGTAAACAACAACAAAACATTTTTTTTTAATGTATAAACATTGTTTATATTGATTGTTTTTATTTTTCAATTATTTATTTTATTTTTGTTGTTTATTTTTATGATTTACGTATTAATGTTATTTGTTTTTTATTGTTTTTGTTTTACAATTATTTTAGTTGTACAATTTTATGATTTCATTATTAATAAGCGTTTTATTTTACTTGTTTTATTTTAAAGTGATTATTTTGATTGTTTGTATTTGTAAATTATTTTTTTATTTTTATGGTTTATTTTTATGGTTTAATTATTAAGTTATTTATTTTTATTTTTGAGTTTGATCAAGCAATGTGTAAATTGCTATTTGGCTGTTAGTGAACATTATACAATAACCTGTGATGAAAAAGTAATTTCAGATGAAAGATTATGACAATACTAAGTTGCTGGTCTAAGCTGGTTTATCCTGGTCAGTTGCTGGTCTAGGCTGGTTTATACTGGTCAGGTGCTGGTCTAGGCTGGTTTATACTAGTCAGGTGCTGGTCTAGGCTGGTTTATGCTGATCATTTGCTGATCTAAGCTGGTTTATCCTAGTCAGTTGCTGGTCTAGGCTGGTTTATACTGGTCATTTGCTGGTCTAAGCTGGTTTATACTGGTCAGTTGCTGGTCTAAGCTGGTTTATACTGGTCAGTTGCTGGTCTAGGTTGGTTTATACTGGTCAGTTGCTGGTCTAGGTTGGTTTATACTGGTCAGTTGCTGGTCTAGGTTGGTTTACCCTGTTTAATTGCTGGTCTAGCTGGTAAATCAGTATAGACATGCTGTTTTAGAAAAATTTGACCTAGTGAAACTGATCAGCCATGGAACCTGGCCACTGAATTGACATGTGTGATGTTGATGTGTGTGATTGGTGTGTTTTGTGTCCAGTTGTGTCCACAGTACTGGCCAGAGAACGGCGTCCATCGGCACGGACCCATCCAGGTGGAGTTTGTGTCTGCGGATCTGGAGGAGGACATCATCAGCAGGATCTTCCGCATCTATAACGCGGCACGGGTGAGTAAACGCTCGCTTACATTGCACACTTACGCGAGAGTCGGCTGTTTGAGTGTCATGAACGTGTGGTTTGCGTGCAGCCGCAGGATGGGTACCGGATGGTGCAGCAGTTCCAGTTTCTGGGCTGGCCGATGTACCGCGACACTCCCGTCTCCAAACGCTCCTTCCTCAAACTCATCCGACAGGTGGACAAATGGCAGGAGGAGTACGACGGAGGAGAGGGACGCACCGTCGTGCACTGCCTGTGAGTCACCGCTCCTCAGATTATATACGTATATCCGTACTTAGAATATTTATCTTATTTTTGTTAACTGTAATGCAATATTTATTTAGCATATTTAGAATTAATATTTAGAATTAGATTTTTTTATTAAACATTTACATTTTGTTTGTAATATTTAGAATGAGATTTTATTAATATTTACAATGTTTTATTTATTTTTAATTTTTTTTTATGCATCAAGTTCAAGTTCATTTATTTATAAACCACATTTAAAAACAGCCACAAGACTGACCAAAATGCTGTACATTAAAATCAAACCATAAACACATAAAACAGAAAGAATAAAACATGAATTTAAAACCAAAGGAATGTCAGATAAACAAGACCATAATACAATGTAATAAGACTCCCCTCTACATTTTAGTCTGGACTGAGGAACTAAAAGGAGATTCTGATCACTGGATCTTAGACTTCTAGTGGGAGTATAAAAGTGCAACAGCTCTGAGAGATAACTAGGGGCTTGGTTATCTAAAGATTTATACACCAGTAAGAGAACTTTAAAATCGATTCTAAATTGAATAGGCAGCCAATGGAGGGCCCTCAGTATTGGGGTGATGCGACTAACATTCGCGACTATATTGAAGAAATCTAGCAGCAGCGTTTTGGACCAATTGTAGGCGAGTAATTTGCGACTTTGAAATACCGCAATATAGGGAGTTGCAGTAATCTAATCGTGAAGTAATAAAAGTGTGGACAGCCATCTCTAACGTCGTAGCATTTAAAAAGTGTTTGATTTTAGACAGCAAGCGGAGTTGGTAAAAACTGGAACCAATTACAGATGAGATATGCTTGTCCAATTTTAATGGCTCGTCAAGAAGGACACCTGAGAAGATCTGAAGCTGCCCAGATCTAGGCTGGTAGCCTGAGAATGATCAGTAGGACTGAAAACAATCACCTCTGTTTTATCTTCATTTAACGTTAAAAAATTTGAGCTAGCCAGATTTTGACCTCGTCTAAGCACCTTAGTAAGGTATTAAGTGCTGAAGGATAATTTCTCTTAATAGGTAAATAAATCTGGGTATCATCAGCATAGAAATTAAAAGATACCCCATGCCTTCTTAGAATGGAACCCAGAGGAAGCATGCACAGGGAAAAAAGGGAGGGTGCCAATATCGAGCCTTGAGGGATGCCACAGGTGAGAGGAGCAACAGAGGAAGAGAAGTTACCTAGTTTGACA
>NW_015505211.1:210370-224683 GCF_001515645.1 Sinocyclocheilus grahami
GTTTATACTGGTCAGTTGCTGGTCTAGGTTTGTTTATACTGGTCAGTTGCTGGTCTAGGTTTGTTTATACTGGTCAGTTGCTGGTCTAGGTTTGTTTATACTGGTCAGTTGCTGGTCTAGGTTTGTTTATACTGGTCAGTTGCTGGTCTAGGTTTGTTTATACTGGTCAGTTGCTGGTCTAGGTTTGTTTATACTGGTCAGTTGCTGGTCTAGGTTTGTTTATACTGGTCAGTTGCTGGTCTAGGTTGGTTTATACTGGTCAGTTGCTGGTCTAGGTTGGTTTATACTGGTCAGTTGCTGGTCTAGGTTGGTTTATACTGGTCAGTTGCTGGTCTAGGTTGGTTTATACTGGTCAGTTGCTGGTCTAGGTTGGTTTATACTGGTCAGTTGCTGGTCTAGGTTGGTTTACCCTGTTTAATTGCTGGTCTAGCTGGTAAATCAGTATAGACATGCTGTTTTAGAAAAATTTGACCTAGTGAAACTGATCAGCCATGGAACCTGGCCACTGAATTGACATGTGTGATGTTGATGTGTGTGATTGGTGTGTTTTGTGTCCAGTTGTGTCCACAGTACTGGCCAGAGAACGGCGTCCATCGGCACGGACCCATCCAGGTGGAGTTTGTGTCTGCGGATCTGGAGGAGGACATCATCAGCAGGATCTTCCGCATCTATAACGCGGCACGGGTGAGTAAACGCTCGCTTACATTGCACACTTGCGCGAGAGTCGGCTGTTTGAGTGTCATGAACGTGTGGTTTGCGTGCAGCCGCAGGATGGGTACCGGATGGTGCAGCAGTTCCAGTTTCTGGGCTGGCCGATGTACCGCGACACTCCCGTCTCCAAACGCTCCTTCCTCAAACTCATCCGACAGGTGGACAAATGGCAGGAGGAGTACGACGGAGGAGAGGGACGCACCGTCGTGCACTGCCTGTGAGTCACCGCTCCTCAGATTATATACGTATATCCGTACTTAGAATATTTATCTTATTTTTGTTAACAGTAATGCAATATTTATTTAGCATATTTAGAATTAATATTTAGAATTAGATTTTTTTATTAAACATTTACATTTTGTTTGTAATATTTAGAATGAGATTTTATTAATATTTACAATGTTTTATTTATTTTTAATTTTTTTTTATGCATCAAGTTCAAGTTCATTTATTTATAAACCACATTTAAAAACAGCCACAAGACTGACCAAAATGCTGTACATTAAAATCAAACCATAAACACATAAAACAGAAAGAATAAAACATGAATTTAAAACCAAAGGAATGTCAGATAAACAAGACCATAATACAATGTAATAAGACTCCCCTCTACATTTTAGTCTGGACTGAGGAACTAAAAGGAGATTCTGATCACTGGATCTTAGACTTCTAGTGGGAGTATAAAAGTGCAACAGCTCTGAGAGATAACTAGGGGCTTGGTTATCTAAAGATTTATACACCAGTAAGAGAACTTTAAAATCGATTCTAAATTGAATAGGCAGCCAATGGAGGGCCCTCAGTATTGGGGTGATGCGACTAACATTCGCGACTATATTGAAGAAATCTAGCAGCAGCGTTTTGGACCAATTGAGAGATAACTAGGGGCTTGGTTATCTAAAGATTTATACACCAGTAAGAGAACTTTAAAATCGATTCTAAATTGAATAGGCAGCCAATGGAGGGCCCTCACTATAGGGGTGATGTGGTCACATTTGCGACTATTTTGAAGAAATCTAGCAGCAGCGTTTTGGACCAATTGTAGGCGAGTAATTTGCGACTTTGAAATACCGCAATATAGGGAGTTGCAGTAATCTAATCGTGAAGTAATAAAAGTGTGGACAGCCATCTCTAACGTCGTAGCATTTAAAAAGTGTTTGATTTTAGACAGCAAGCGGAGTTGGTAAAAACTGGAACCAATTACAGATGAGATATGCTTGTCCAATTTTAATGGCTCGTCAAGAAGGACACCTGAGAAGATCTGAAGCTGCCCAGATCTAGGCTGGTAGCCTGAGAATGATCAGTAGGACTGAAAACAATCACCTCTGTTTTATCTTCATTTAACGTTAAAAAATTTGAGCTAGTCAGATTTGGACCTCGTCTAAGCACCTTAGTAAGGTATTAAGTGCTGAAGGATAATTTCTCTTAATAGGTAAATAAATCTGGGTATCATCAGCATAGAAATTAAAAGATACCCCATGCCTTCTTAGAATGGAACCCAGAGGAAGCATGCACAGGGAAAAAAGGGAGGGTGCCAATATCGAGCCTTGAGGGATGCCACAGGTGAGAGGAGCAATGTTTATTTTATTTCAAGTAGGGCCTAATGAAATTTTTTTTTTAGTGGTTTTAGTTTTAGTTTCAGTCTTAGTTAACAATAATAACCTTGATTTAGACGCAATTACAGCAGCATCAGTCAGAACTGACAGCTGTGAGACTGAAATGTTTTATTTTAATGTACTGAAGTCACTGATAATCATATATGATGTGTGTTTCAGTAACGGCGGCGGGCGCAGTATCGTGTGTGAGATCTTTTATTGTGATGTGATGATGATGATTGTGTGTGTGTGTGAGAGTGTGTGTGTGTGTGTGTGAGAGTGAGTGAGTGAGTGAGTGAGTGAGTGTGTGTGTGTGTGAGTGAGTGAGTGTGTGTGTGTGAGAGTGAGTGAGTGAGTGAGTGAGTGAGTGTGTGTGTGTGTGAGTGAGTGAGTGTGTGTGTGTGAGAGTGAGTGAGTGAGTGAGTGAGTGAGTGTGTGTGTGTGTGAGTGAGTGAGTGTGTGTGTGTGAGAGTGAGTGAGTGAGTGAGTGAGTGAGTGTGTGTGTGTGTGAGTGAGTGAGTGTGTGTGTGTGAGAGTGAGTGAGTGAGTGAGTGAGTGAGTGTGTGTGTGTGTGAGTGAGTGAGTGTGTGTGTGTGAGAGTGAGTGAGTGAGTGAGTGAGTGAGTGTGTGTGTGTGTGAGTGAGTGAGTGTGTGTGTGTGAGAGTGAGTGAGTGAGTGAGTGAGTGAGTGTGTGTGTGTGTGAGTGAGTGAGTGTGTGTGTGTGAGAGTGAGTGAGTGAGTGAGTGAGTGAGTGTGTGTGTGTGTGAGTGAGTGAGTGTGTGTGTGTGAGAGTGAGTGAGTGAGTGAGTGAGTGAGTGTGTGTGTGTGTGAGTGAGTGAGTGTGTGTGTGTGAGAGTGAGTGAGTGAGTGAGTGAGTGAGTGTGTGTGTGTGTGAGTGAGTGAGTGTGTGTGTGTGAGAGTGAGTGAGTGAGTGAGTGAGTGAGTGTGTGTGTGTGTGAGTGAGTGAGTGTGTGTGTGTGAGAGTGAGTGAGTGAGTGAGTGAGTGAGTGTGTGTGTGTGTGAGTGAGTGAGTGTGTGTGTGTGAGAGTGAGTGAGTGAGTGAGTGAGTGAGTGTGTGTGTGTGTGAGTGAGTGAGTGTGTGTGTGTGAGAGTGAGTGAGTGAGTGAGTGAGTGAGTGTGTGTGTGTGTGAGTGAGTGAGTGTGTGTGTGTGAGAGTGAGTGAGTGAGTGAGTGAGTGAGTGTGTGTGTGTGTGAGTGAGTGAGTGTGTGTGTGTGAGAGTGAGTGAGTGAGTGAGTGAGTGAGTGTGTGTGTGTGTGAGTGAGTGAGTGTGTGTGTGTGAGAGTGAGTGAGTGAGTGAGTGAGTGAGTGTGTGTGTGTGTGAGTGAGTGAGTGTGTGTGTGTGAGAGTGAGTGAGTGAGTGAGTGAGTGAGTGTGTGTGTGTGTGAGTGAGTGAGTGTGTGTGTGTGAGAGTGAGTGAGTGAGTGAGTGAGTGAGTGTGTGTGTGTGTGAGTGAGTGAGTGTGTGTGTGTGAGAGTGAGTGAGTGAGTGAGTGAGTGAGTGTGTGTGTGTGTGAGTGAGTGAGTGTGTGTGTGTGAGAGTGAGTGAGTGAGTGAGTGAGTGAGTGTGTGTGTGTGTGAGTGAGTGAGTGTGTGTGTGTGAGAGTGAGTGAGTGAGTGAGTGAGTGAGTGTGTGTGTGTGTGAGTGAGTGAGTGTGTGTGTGTGAGAGTGAGTGAGTGAGTGAGTGAGTGAGTGTGTGTGTGTGTGAGTGAGTGAGTGTGTGTGTGTGAGAGTGAGTGAGTGAGTGAGTGAGTGAGTGTGTGTGTGTGTGAGTGAGTGAGTGTGTGTGTGTGAGAGTGAGTGAGTGAGTGAGTGAGTGAGTGTGTGTGTGTGTGAGTGAGTGAGTGTGTGTGTGTGAGAGTGAGTGAGTGAGTGAGTGAGTGAGTGTGTGTGTGTGTGAGTGAGTGAGTGTGTGTGTGTGAGAGTGAGTGAGTGAGTGAGTGAGTGAGTGTGTGTGTGTGTGAGTGAGTGAGTGTGTGTGTGTGAGAGTGAGTGAGTGAGTGAGTGAGTGAGTGTGTGTGTGTGTGAGTGAGTGAGTGTGTGTGTGTGAGAGTGAGTGAGTGAGTGAGTGAGTGAGTGTGTGTGTGTGTGAGTGAGTGAGTGTGTGTGTGTGAGAGTGAGTGAGTGAGTGAGTGAGTGAGTGTGTGTGTGTGTGAGTGAGTGAGTGTGTGTGTGTGAGAGTGAGTGAGTGAGTGAGTGAGTGAGTGTGTGTGTGTGTGAGTGAGTGAGTGTGTGTGTGTGAGAGTGAGTGAGTGAGTGAGTGAGTGAGTGTGTGTGTGTGTGAGTGAGTGAGTGTGTGTGTGTGAGAGTGAGTGAGTGAGTGAGTGAGTGAGTGTGTGTGTGTGTGAGTGAGTGAGTGTGTGTGTGTGAGAGTGAGTGAGTGAGTGAGTGAGTGAGTGTGTGTGTGTGTGAGTGAGTGAGTGTGTGTGTGTGAGAGTGAGTGAGTGAGTGAGTGAGTGAGTGTGTGTGTGTGTGAGTGAGTGAGTGTGTGTGTGTGAGAGTGAGTGAGTGAGTGAGTGAGTGAGTGTGTGTGTGTGTGAGTGAGTGAGTGTGTGTGTGTGAGAGTGAGTGAGTGAGTGAGTGAGTGAGTGTGTGTGTGTGTGAGTGAGTGAGTGTGTGTGTGTGAGAGTGAGTGAGTGAGTGAGTGAGTGAGTGTGTGTGTGTGTGAGTGAGTGAGTGTGTGTGTGTGAGAGTGAGTGAGTGAGTGAGTGAGTGAGTGTGTGTGTGTGTGAGTGAGTGAGTGTGTGTGTGTGAGAGTGAGTGAGTGAGTGAGTGAGTGAGTGTGTGTGTGTGTGAGTGAGTGAGTGTGTGTGTGTGAGAGTGAGTGAGTGAGTGAGTGAGTGAGTGTGTGTGTGTGTGAGTGAGTGAGTGTGTGTGTGTGAGAGTGAGTGAGTGAGTGAGTGAGTGAGTGTGTGTGTGTGTGAGTGAGTGAGTGTGTGTGTGTGAGAGTGAGTGAGTGAGTGAGTGAGTGAGTGTGTGTGTGTGTGAGTGAGTGAGTGTGTGTGTGTGAGAGTGAGTGAGTGAGTGAGTGAGTGAGTGTGTGTGTGTGTGAGTGAGTGAGTGTGTGTGTGTGAGAGTGAGTGAGTGAGTGAGTGAGTGAGTGTGTGTGTGTGTGAGTGAGTGAGTGTGTGTGTGTGAGAGTGAGTGAGTGAGTGTGAGTGAGTGTGTGTGTGTGTGTGTGTGTGTGTGAGAGTGAGTGAGCGTGCGTGCGTGCGTGCGTGTTTCAGTAACGACGGTGGGCGCAGTATCGTGTGTGAGATGTTTTATTGTGATGTGATGATGATGATCGTGTGTGTGTGTGTTTCAGTAACGGCGGCGGCCGCAGCGGCACGTTCTGTGCCATCAGTATCGTGTGTGAGATGTTGTGTCACCAGCACTCGGTGGACGTCTTTCACGCCGTCAAAACACTGAGAAACAACAAACCCAACATGGTGGATCTGCTGGTGAGCGTCAGAACATCCACATCCACACCTGACAGCGGTTTGAGCATCTACTGAGGATCTTACTGGTGCAAAACCAAAGGGCAAATCAGTCTAACACTGACATTTAAACACTGTTTAATGATTAAAACTAATAATAATAATAATGCTCATACAGTATATGTTCAATCGTGCGATGTCAGTGTAGTTGTCATGGCAGCAGGCCTGTGCAAAATATCTAATAAAATGTTTAGTAAAAAAAAAACAGCATTCAGATATTTGTAGAGCACAATTTTTCTGTATTCAGTTGTTAAGGTTTAATTAGGTATTAATCATCAAAAATCATATCTAATCAGTTGATTTCATAAAACTTTTATAATTTAATAATTCATTAAATCATCAAAATGTTCCTATAAAAGAATTCATAAAACTTTTAAAATATCATCTAACTTTCAAAATGTATTTAGTCAAGTAAAAAACAATTTTTATATAAAATGCAGTATTTTGTTTTAAAGGAATTGTTATACAAAAAATGTTGCATTTCTATTTTATTTTTTTAAAAATTATTATTTCAAATAAAGTATAAAAGTAAAAAAAGAAAGTGTATTATCATGTCTACCACCACTAACAACTTAACCTTTAAAATAATAAATGTTTATGTAGGTTTCATACATTTTGACTGTTTTTGAGCAATCATGAGTTATAAATGGAAATGAATTCATTCTAATAGTGTTGATGCTGGTGATTCTCAGATTATATGTTCTTATAAATTTCATACAATTATATATTCAAATGTAATTTCACATCAGTATTGAGAAGAAAGAAAAAAAATATATATATATATTGCATCGTGGTTTTGTTAGGTTGGATGAGTAATTTTACATTTCAAAGAGTTTTCTAAATTTTTTAATGAGTAAGAAGGGGTAAATGCAGTAATAATGTGGTAACGTTCAAAACTTTAAATTTTTTTCACATCGACTCATTAATGAGAAGTTGCTGATCACATGGTTTTAGTTGAAAAATAATAAGTTATGACTGTTTTATAAAATAAAAAATTTTCTGGTCCAGAGTAAGAAAATAGCATATAGATTTTGAATGCATTATGAGGGTTAAATAGTTAAACGTTGTGTTGACATACTGTGTTACACTGACCTCTGCTGGTGTGTGTGTGTGTGTGTGTGTGTGTGTGTGTGTTTCTCCTGCAGGATCAGTATAAGTTCTGCTATGAGGTGGCACTGGAATACTTGAATTCTGGGTAATGTGAGCAGAAGCTGCTCTAATGTCTCACCTTCCCCCGGACACTGAAACTGGAGCAGAACACACAAGCCGAACCGAACCGATGTTTCCCTGCACTCGCCTCACGATTATCTCCATCTGCTCGTGTCTTCTGTTCCTCAACACGTTTCTTGCCGTCGTCTCCTCATCAGACGAGTGTCTTCATGTTTGTGTGGAATGCACATCACGTGGATGTTGATTTTATCATTGTTTTTATGAACTCCAGGCGTCCGGCATGTACAGTCGATCATGCGTGGCATTAAAGCGCTCATATTACTGCGTGTTTCTGCCCTCTCTGTGGTTGTGTTTGTGTGGAACGATGGAAAAACTGCTGAAACGTCCTGTCCCAAGATCCAAAGCTTGTGTTCGTGATCATTTCTTTTGTTTATACTGTAAATAGATGAAGTTCACCAGATAATTTATTCATTGACAGATTTTTGTGAAGCACACCGAGTGACAATCATGTTTTAATTTGGTCATTATTATCATACGGACTCCACATATAATAGTGACCAGATTGTATTGTTAACTTTTTATTTATCTGGTATGAAAACAAAAAACTAAATCAAACCTATAAATGCATATCTATATCTGCCAAACCCGTCGTCTGTGTGTTTTTTGTGCAAATAGCATTGGACCTGTTGCTGCAGTGTGTACTGTAGTATATACTTTAGTATGTATTTTCTTATGCATTTAATATCCATTGACCTATTACATCTGTTAGATACCTATTCCAAATGCAACAGTGTGATTTTAATATTAAAGTTTTTATTAATAATATGAGTTTTTTTAGTTTAGTGTGTGGGTGGTAGTGCGGGCGAGGGCTCCCTCTGCTGGCTTGGTGCTACATTTAGTTGTTTTGTTCAATTGTTTTTAATTTTTATAAATTAAAAACTAATAAACAGCATTTTCCTTAAAGCTTAATTTAAGTAAAATAAACGTTAGCTGACCAAAACATTAAAAAAATTACCTAAAAGAAATTAATTCAAAAATTAATAAATCAGAAATGTTATCTGAAATAATATATGCTTAAGTGGTAAAATTACTAAAACTAAAATAAACATTTTTATCTTTTATGATAAATATATTTTTTTGATGTAGTAAATAACTAAAACCTAAACTAAAATTAGCATAAAATATAAAAATTTAAAATATTAATAAACCGTGTAACAGTATACTTGGGGCTAATATTTAGAGCTAAATTTAAGTTTTATTTGAATTGCATATAAAATTTCTGACAGATGCAGCACATTAAGTTTATTAGTTTGTTAAAACTCCAAATGGATGGAAATTTTATATGAAATTTTAGTTCTTTTGAGTTTGCATCAGTGATAATGAAATTGGAAGATTATCACGGAATCACATTTCTGTTCCTCACACAAAACTATCTTATGACTTCAGAAGACTCATATAGAGTTATGATGCTTCTGTAGTGCATTTATGATACTTTTATGTCGTTGTTGCTGTTGTTTTAGAGCTGAAGCTGGCAGACATGCTCTCTCTATAAGATCCGTTGTTTTAGAGCTTCATGAAGATACTTCATATATTCTTTTGTGTTTCACAGGAAAATCCGTGCAGGGGCATCAGTTAATGATGACAGAAAGAGAATTTTTGGAAGAATTATTCCTGCATATTCAACAGCAATCACAGAACTCTAAAACCGAGTCAGTTTTCACAAACGATTCAGTGCAGCTTTTGTGAAAAATAATGTATTTGTCAGTGCAGCTCCTGATCAGATGTTTTATTGAAGAGGTAAACTAGGTAACAGAATTTATATTATGTTGAAATATAAATTGTTATAAACTATCCCCTTTAAAATATAATGAAGCTGCAGTCTGATTTTTTATTTTTTTTGTCCTTCACCCAAACCAGGAAATGACACAAATGATGAATTATACAGTAAATGATTATGAATCTAAAATTCTAAATCTTTGAACAGTATGGAATATTATTAGGCCTTCTTATGTTATGAGCTCAAATATGTATTTAAGCAATAATCCAGGTAACAGGTAAGGTTCTGGCAAGGTTCTCTCAAAGTTATGAACAAACGTTCTTCCAGTAACAATAGAATGTTTGTTCAGAGGGATCTTTAATAAAGTTCTCAAAACGTTAGAACATTGTTTTTTGAAAGTTTTTCTGAAACATTTTTAAATGTTACTTCGTTTCAAATGGTTCAGAGTACGTTAAAAGGTAACATTCCCATAATGTTTACAAAATGATGAAATGGAATGTTGCCTCTAACGTTCATGTTACATTAAACCTTTAAGAAAACATAAAAATAAAAAAAAAGTTTTTGAAAAAAGATGAAAAAACATGCTATTTTCTGGTTAATAGTTGAATCTGTTTTTAAATAAAATAAATAAATAAATAGTTTGTAGGTTTAACCTTCCAGAAGAGGGCAGCAGACACTAGCTTTTAGGCTTTTTCATGCAAAGTCTAAATAGCATCAAGAATTTAAAAAGAACAAATATAAATATGATGTTAATGGAGGTAAACTCTGAAAATATACTTTTAAGAATAAGGGAATAAATTAAACCTTTTTGCACTAGCAAGTTGGAAAGTGGTTACTATTTGAAACAATATTCCCCAAAACTTTTTTTTTTTTTGATTAGAGAAAGAGAAATTTTGAGAAACACCTGAATTATTTCAGAGTAAATAGTCAGTTTTACATGTTTCACAGCTTTTAAAATCTTTGTCAGAAAGTGCTACTTGCTGATTGAACATCTCAATTCGGCCGTCCTGCACTTCCAGCAGACTTCCAGAAGATGACAGTAAAACCCACAGTAATGTAAAAAACTGCACATTGTGGAGATTCAGCTACAGAATGAACTTATTTTCTACCCATTTCTACCCTCAAAACTTAGTTTTACACACAAATAAATGACTAGTAGTTTAAAATCACGTTAACTCGCATGAGATGAAGACTCACTCATATCAGTGAAAGCGGTTTTATTTCATGCGGAGCAGGTCAAACATTGAGATCACAAGCCAGATGAATAACAGTCACTTTATACTAGTTTATCAGAGACATTCAGTTACAGAAAGATCAAACTAGCGTGACAGCTCAGATTTCACATGATAAAGCAGAAACATCGCTGTAGATATCTCACTATTTTTAGTTAATTCATCTTTCTAGATCTCACTGTGTAATGGCTATGGTGTTTGGTGTGATCTTCTCCAGTTTCTCCTTCACGCTCTCGTACTCTTTCTGCCACTCTTCTGTGGACAGAGATGAAGGACTGATCTCCAGGAATGTGTAGGCCTGACTCGACTGAACGCTGAAGATCTTGTTGGCGTTTATGCAGCAAATGCCAAACTTTATCCATCCCTGTTCAAATCAAGTTTAACATCAGAGGTCAAACACTTCAGGAACAAGATGTTCAGAGAGGTCAAACATCATTATCATCATGGTTCACCTCTTTAGCTGCATCAATGGACTCCAGGAAAGGTTCCTTCATATCAGCGAGCTCCTCGATACAGGCCTCTCCAGCGAAGGTCTCTTTCTTCATCGTGTCCAGCAGGGATCCCACTTTCTCCCAGAACTTCTGGAGCTCAACCAGAATTTGCTGGATTCTGGACAGGCACGCCTGGACCTCATCAAAGTGAGAAACGTTGGGAATCTGACCTGTGAAACCGGATAGAGAAGCAAATGAGCAAACCCAGAATCCACACGAGGAATATTTGTTCAGTATGAACGAGAAAACACTGCTGGATCTCACCGTTTTCCATCTTTAATTTGGCCAGCTGCAGCTGGTTGTCCATCAGCTTGTTCTGAATTTTCCACTCTTCTTCTTTCAGATGTTGCTGTGCACTGGTGAGCGAAGATAATGCAGTATTAAAAGCTTTGATTGCCTTTTCGTCTGAAGAGGATTTTACCATTTCCCAAATGTAACCAATAACACTTTCTGCAAATGGCACCATCATTGAAAATATGGACACTTTAGATCCCATCGTGGGCGTCCCTGCAGGTGTCTGTTCATCATTGGTGCTGGTGATCTTGTTGATAAATTTTTGTATCTCTGCATGTTTCTCATCAATCTTCTTCTCAGAACCCTCTATCTTTTTGTTGATGTTACGAAGGTTTTCTTCCAGGCCTTTCACAATCTTCTGAAGCGCCTCCATCTCACTGGTTTGTTTCTTCTGCTTCATCTCTGTCTCTTGCTTTTCAGCAGAGATGTCACTGGTTGAGTCGCGAACAGCAATGTTATGTTTCTGGTACCTGAATGTGCATGAAATGTCAGGTATTTTGAAACATTATCATCAGTTATGGTTTCTCTACATTATGCAAGTATATCATTTGGTAATGTTTATATTTTTACCTCTCCACAATTGCATTAACATCACTTATGATGTCACTGATCCACTCTTTGGCTTTGTCTAGGAATTTCAGTGCTAATTGTGGTTTGTTTTTCTCCACAGCCACCTTCAGAAAGGGCAGCAGTGATTTAACCAGGTTTTCACTGGTTCCTACACACTGTAAAGATGAAAATAAAAGAAGCTCTTGTCAAAAAAAGGATAATTTTCCATCAAAGGACAAATGGTTTATCACCTCTTCAGTATGATTCCTGTTGGGTAGATTGTTCAGATTTCTGTTGCTATAATAATCTGGGAGAAAGAGAACTCCTGGTCATTTCTTCCCTTGCCTGACTTCTGAAAACTATTGTGCCAAACCTTAACTCTCAGTACACAGTAAGCAACCTGTTGTAACTAAAGTTTGCATTATTGTTTACATTAGTTGAATAATATAGTGTAATACTGTTAAACCTCTAATCTAATTTTTGCTCATTCCTCCATTTTATTATCATTCTATTATAATATAATATGCCTCTTTTTTTATTTACAATCTGCCCATATTTTTAAGACATATTTGTTAGATATATCTCTGCTGTACAGTTAATTATTAATAGTTACTGGACGAGACGTTCCAAAAGCACTGATGTTCACTAAAACAGCACACAGGGATATTTCACTATGTGTATCTGGATTTAATAAAGTTGTTGGAAAATGAACATGGATACCTTCAACAGAACAGCTTCAGAGGATCCGAAAAGCAGTTGTGTTTCAATAGCTCGTTCTCTGATCAGACGCTCCAGCTTTGGGAAGCCTCCCAGACACAGGTAAGAGAGATGATAGAGAAGAGCTGTTCGCTCCGCAGACGGAAGAAGCTCCCGGATGAACTCTGGACTGCTTCCGGAATCCCTGGTGACAAGCTCTGAAACACCAAACCAAACATCAGTGATGGATAAAAACCTGTGAGCTCTGAAATAGTTAAATGACCCTTAAAAACTTTTCTTTTGTCTTTCTCTTGTTGAGCACCTGAAATGGACCATTTAATAATTGTTATATTAGGCACAAAATTGAAATAGAAACTCTCACCTTTGCTATCAGCCATGTTTTTCTACAGAGTGTACACTGGTGAAACTTCCTTTAGTCTCTAGAAATACAAGAGTAAGACACCATGTGGCATTTAATAGAATATACTCTATTGGAGGCAGCAGACAGACCAAATCTTAAAGATGTGTTATTTGTCACAGGCAGGAGTCAAAGAGTCAGGCAAGGTGGTGGGATGGGTCCTCATTAATAGCTGATGCCAGTGCCCTTTCGGTCCGATCTGTGCCCCCTGACCGCGATTTTAACCGAGGGGGAGCCCTGGCATTTCTCCCCAGCCTCTCCGGAGGTCTGTGCATTCCACTGCATTGAAGTTATTTATTCCGACATACGGCAGCAGCACAGCACATTAGTGAGCATGCAGTGGTTAACATGTTTACGTCTTCCGACATGGTTGTTTAACAGGTCATCAGAAGCAAAATTAACTTTTACATGTTTTTGAACTAAAATGTGTCTTGGCAGTGTGTGTACACATCCACCCTATAATGATAAAATTCCACCCAGTGCTTTTTTTTAAAATCCAGATAAATCCAAACCCCTTTTTCAAATCAAGCTATTCTCAGATTCTTGGCAGAATGACGTAGTTCTGCACAGGCCCCTCCCACTATAGTTGATTGACAGTGGTGTCAGTCTTTGGTTTTACCTTAGCTCCGCCCCTGAGTGACTGTCATCAGTCCGCCATTGTTTCACCGCTGAAGTAGATGTAGACAAGAATGACTCCTAAGCGATCGAGGTGTTCTGTTGTTGGATGTAATAATGAACAAAGCAGTCGTCATTTACTCCCGACATCTGAGCCGCTGAAGACGCAGTGGATTACATTGTTTCTGAAGGGAATGCGCCCCTGATCTACCTGCGTCTATGTTTGTGCGAATCATTCATGATCCAGCTTCACCTCCAGAAGAAGTGAATATAAGGAGTTTTTATAAATCTTTGCAAATCACCTTTCCTAATAATGTGCTAGTTAGCAAGTTCCGCGGCCCAACAGAATGGGCTGTGTACCAGTTAATTTTTTTATGCCCTTCACTCGCAAACTTCCCTTCATCTCGTTTACTCGGATGTACATCATTGATTACATTGCATGAGTGCCCACTACTGGCGGAACTCTTGCAATGGGCTGAACTGGAACATCCTAAACCCTTGATCACTTATAAGCACCAGCTATAGAGTTGGTTTTTTGTTTGCAATTTTCCCCTTGTTTGGTGCAGTATTCTGTATATATTCTTGTTTGGGGTGTGAATAAATTAAATGCGATCTGCGATGACATCATAATCGTGTTGCATTGTAGTCTATAGAGCGACCTGAAGTGTGCATATGAAGCAGACTCGCTCCCTCTGTCAAAATTGAGGGGTCAAGGCCAAGGGTCTGTCCATATAAACTTCCATCTTTCACTTCCCGAAGTGGAACGCACTTCAAAAAGTGCAGCGGGATTTCCCCGAGGAAAGTGCTAAGGGAAGTTTGCCAGTGTGTGTCTAATGCCGAGTTCACACTGCATGATTTTAGCCCGATTTTTCACTCGCCGTCAGGTTTTGCGAAATCGCAGACAAATGCCTGAAATCGGAGGCAAATCGATCCTCGTTCACGCAAGTGACAATCACGCAGTGTGAATTATCAAAGACGTGATCTGAGGGAATCGCAGACACGTCGCTGACGCCTGCAAAATATTTGGCATGCTAAATATCTGGAGCTGTCGGCGATTCACAATCACGCAGTGTGCAATGATTTCTGACTGAAAACTACATCGGCGATGACCTACAGCCAATGAGAGACCAAGATACAGGGCAGCGGGAAGTTCTGGGAGGAGTTATAGACCAGAATATCAGTATTTTAATAGATATATGAACAATTATATCATACAGAAACCAGCACAAACATTTGCTTGACCAGCCACAACATCAGCATAACAGTTACT
>NW_015505211.1:225040-233388 GCF_001515645.1 Sinocyclocheilus grahami
CGAGGTCTGTTCTGAGTGGAACCTGTCCTGTTAAACCGCTGTATGGTCTTGGCCACCGTGCTGCAGCTCAGTTTCAGGGTCTTGTTTATTTTATTTATTTAGTCATTTAGCAGACGCTTTTATCCAACGCGACTAACAAATGAGGACAATGAAAGCAGTCAAAACTAACAAAAGAGCAACAATATATAAGCCGATCTGTAGTTCTCTAAAAGAGTTGGGTTTCTTAAGTAGTGGGGTTATACGAGCCTGTTTAAATGTTGAGGGAAAAACACCAGTGTGAAGAGATGTGTTAACGATGTGAGTGAGTGCAGGTACAACGGCAGGAGAAATGGCTTGAAGGAGATGAGATGGAATAGGATCAAGCGGACAAGTAGAAGGGTGATTGGAAAGGATGACTTCTGCCTCAGAGAGTGGTTTTGGCAATCTTCTTATAGCCTACGCCATCTTTATGTAGAGTTCTTTGCAATGAGGTGCCATGTTGAACTTCCAGTGACCAGTATGAGAGAGTGAGAGCGATAACACCAAATTTAACACACCTGAGACCTTGTAACACTAATGAGTCACATGACACCGGGGAGAGAAAATGGCTAATTGGGCCCAATTTGGACATTTTCACTTAGGGGTGTGCTCACTTTTGTGGCCAGCGGTTTAGACATTAATGGCTGTGTGTTGAGTTATTTTGAGGGGACAGCAAATCTACACTGTTATACAAGCTGTACACTCACTACTTTACATTGTAGCAAAGTGTCATTTCTTCAGTGTTGTCACATGAAAAGATATAATAAAATATTTACAAAAATGTGAGGGGTGTACTCACTTCTGTGAGATACTGTATATATATTTTTTAATAATTCCAGTCTCCCTCGAGAACTCCGGTCTGACGCACGTGGGTTCTCGCATTATTTCCTTATCACTTCTCGCATGTGTTTTGTTGTGAAACGTAGTTTGCGGACCAGACAGAGCTGTCAGCGATTCTTCCTATTGTGAAGTCATGCAATGAGAAACCCCCTGTCGCCGATCCATCGTGCAATGTGAACACAGCAGCAACTGAATGCTACCTCAGATAGTCACGCAGTGTGAAAACAACAGCGATCCGACGAGTTGGAAATCGTGCAGTGTGAACTCGACATAAGGGTGCTTTCACACTAGCACATTTGGTGTGCACCCGGGTTCGGTTGACGTCAGAGTTCCGGTACGTTTGGATGAAAAAAAATGGATGTTTGGATGGAAAAAAACAATTATGTGAACGCGGTCTTCCGAACTTGGGTGCGCACCCGCGAACCGTACCCGAGTCCGCTTAAAAGGGGTGGTCTGGGGTACGGTTAAAGTGAACTCCGGAAAGGTTCTCTGCTGATGTGAATGCAATCGTACCAAATCGCGAACGTGAACCGCTATTAATGATGTATTACCGGTATTTGATTAAAAAAAGCGTGTTTTTGTGTGTTTCACTCACTTTCCTGAAGAGCGTAACGTTAACTGACATGCTGCAAGCAGAGAGAGCAATACATTTCATTTCTGTTCGCCTTCAGCTTTTTTAGAGCATTTGCGGTACATTCGTAAGACAGACGTAAGTGCCGTTATGTACTGAAGTTTTGGAAACAAAACAAATGATTCAAAAACATAAATGTAAAATTGAAGAGAGCTATGCTATGCATTTTGCTGCCTTCTCCTGCGCAGTCGTTACTAAGCAACGGGGTAAGCAGCTGCTGGCTTGATGACTCAAACGAACTGCGTTGGGACCCAAACATTAGGCTCGTTTGAGATGAGCAAAATCTGCACAGCTCTGATGTCATGCTGACGTGTGCCAAAAAAATCATGACGGCAAGGCAGCGGTGTAGGATTTTGCAGTCGAACGCAGTTGCTCTCCACCGACTGCGCTGATCAAAAGCATGATGGTAGTGATGTTACATATGACACTGAAGCTTCAAAGCACGTATCAGGTAAGCAGCGCAATTTCTCATGAAGCTCTGTGCCGGAGCGCCTATTGTTTTCAGAGAATCACGTGATCAGCAGAAAATGAAGCCTCACTATCTGTCCAATCACGTGCGCGTGTCAGAATGTTCGAAACCCCAGATCTTACTTTACGAGTAAGTTTTCATTCAGACTTATTCAATTACATTTTTAAATACCCAGCCATACAAGTAATATGAAGAATAAAAACTAGTTCAGGAAAAAAAGATATTTGGCATATGCAATTCATGTGTGTACATTATTCTTCTATTACATCATATTGATATTCTTGTTGGCATTTAATGCCACAGTTTAATGGGTAAATTATTTTATCAGAGAGAGAATTTTAACAAACACACACACACTATTTTCACAGGCTTTTGGCTGCTATATTTTTTATTGACCACCAGATTTTTGACACTCGCGAAGCTTTGAATCTTTTCCCGAAACAGTCAGAGGAAAGCCTCAGTGCTTCATGAGGCTTCATTTGCCCATCACTACATGATGGGAAACGACTGACTGACGACACAGCTTAATGCTCATTGCATTGGTTCAGACAACTGTGATGCTACTCTTCTAAAATGTTTTATTTTTTTATGGGGTTCCATGTGATTATGTATTTAAATTATGCATGAATATTCCAAACACTATGACAGTGCGATCTCTGTGTGAGATATGTGATTGTTGTCATATTTCTATAAAAATCTAAAATACATGTTTCTATTAAAGTAAAAATGGATGATAAATACACCTTTCGTATGGAATTAAATAGCAAGCACTTTGAGTGCCTTGTTCATCATATTTATATTCATATAAAAGCAACAGAACTGAAATCATGTCATGTTAATCAGCAGCACAGCACGTGAGTGTGAATAACGCGATATCTGTCTTTGATCTCGTAGGTATCTGTTCACTTCGAGAGGTCAGAACTGTCCGTCTTGCCTGTGCTTATTTCACTCCTCCCCTCACTGCAGCCACCTAGTCTCGCCTTCATTTCAGGTGAGGCGAGGCGCATCTCAAACAAGCCTAATATAATGTGTACACAGTCCAGCGGGGGCAGGGGGAGGGGTGGGGCAATTGAACTCGGGTTCGGACCAAGCAATCGAACCAAGTGTGAAACCACCCTAAAAGTGGAGTGGAATGCAGGCATGCAGCTCGGCTCATCACCCCCACGGAAGAGAGGGGCGGGGTCAGCGAAGCTCATTAGCATTTAAAGGGACTAGGGCTGTAGCGATTCCTCGATTTTATTAGACTATACATTTTTTTAAATCATCGACTTTTTGCTCGTGTCGACTAACCGGCAAAATACCGGAAGTGGCGCATTTCACAGACGAGAATGTATAAAACACATTATTAGACTGTTTTCCAAGACTGCATAATATATTAAACCCATTTAAAAATCATAATTAAGCATAATTGTGAATTCACAAATGCTACGATTTAATTTAATAATTACATGTGTTGCAGTTCTAATACAGTATATGCGCTTTAATTATTTACATGCGTGTAGGTTAAGTACGTGCGTCACACAGTGGCTCCATTCACAGTAGTTCTACAGGAACTGGTATCATTCACACGTGTGGAGCGTCTCAAACTCCATCTCTGCATGTTGTTGTGAGTTTGGGTTTATTATAACGTTCATCTGGGAATGCAACGTGCGCCATTTCATCAGATTCGTAAGGTAAATCATTTATAAATCTATGCAAACTCAGGAGAATACGTCGCGGTTTCAAAATTAAAGCTCAAACCCTCACTTGTTTACACGTTTTGATGTCCACATATTCTTTTAATTACAGTGGCTATAGCATTTCTGTTGTAAAGAAATGGCCAAATATTAAAGATTAAGTGGACATTTGAATGAAATGGTGCTTGGTCAATATTAAACAAGTATTAGATCGCACAGTAATGTGTAAAAACAATCATCAGGCCGTTGGCACCCCCTGCAGGCCTTTGTTGTAATGCGTAATGTACATTAGCTCTATTGTTTATAATACATTATGTATTTTAACAATTTTGTTCAATAAAACCATATGATTTCTTGCTTCTGATACTTTATGTGAACTAATTATTGCCTCGTTGCTATTATATATGTATTTTAAGTCATTTTAAAGGCTATTGTTCACTTACATCTATTTTTATTACCACAAATTAATTATAATTATAGGGCCCTATGAAATCCATTTTATTTCCAAATTCAGTTTGTTTTAATGGTTAAATTAAATTGTATTAATCAAAAAGCCTGTCTAATTAATTGAGTTTTACAGTTTTATCTTTACCAAATTCTGTTTTCCATTATTTTCTGGATTAAATTGTAATGGTTCCATTAAATTTTAATAATCAAAAGCATCTCCAGTTAATTGATTTTATTAAAAAAATTAAAAACAATAAAGTTTTTTTTTTCTTCTCAGAAATACTGCACATTTACATTTTTCTCCTAAATAAATTCTGGTAAATAATATTTCTGGTAAATACTCCTTTAAAGAGTGTTTTTTGATTATAATTGTATTATTAGTAGACTAGAACACGTGGACATGTTGTCATTCTTACACTATAATACTGAACTTTGATTTGGACTATGAGATGGACACTTACTTCTTGCACTCTATGTTGCACTTTACTTTTTTACTTTTGGATTTCATTTGGTTTAATGAAATATAGTTTAATGAATTGGTGGGTTTTTGTTAAATGTGAGCCAAAATCATCACAATTAAAAGAACCAAAGACTTAAACTACTTCAGTCTGTGCGCATTGAATTTATTTAATACATGAGTTTCACAATTTGAGTTGAATTACTGAAATAAATCAACTTTTCCACGGCATTCTAATTTATTGAGATGCACCTGTATAATGAAAAATAGTAATTATATGAGTAAAAATATAATAAATGTAATTTTTGCAAAATTCTGCTCTGGTGTATATTTTTCTCACTAGTTTATGGACACTGAATGGATTTTCTGAGGGTATGTGACAATGTTTTCAAGCTGCTGTCTTTCCGTGGTTGAAACATTCATTGAGTGAACATACACTCAGTAAGTTGTAGTGTATCTTTCAGCATGCCCTCGGATGTTCATTCAAGTTTAATTCATGCTAATAATAGAACGCACTCCTGCTTCGCTTGAACTGAGGCAAAGAGGGAGCGCATGTGAACCGTCACGCCACTAAAGAGCTCCAAAACGGTATTTATTGTTTGAAATTGTTAATAAAACTAACATAAATTTAATGATGAGACTTTATTTCCTAATATCAAATGCAACCTGCTTGTCTTGTCTGTCAGCGTGTTGTCTGTGTCCTCTCTGCTCTGCGATGATTTTCACTCCGTAAGAAAATGAACGTGTGGCGTGAGAGCGCGTACGTGAGAGTTAGAGGCTGGAAGGTACACCGGATGAGATGAAGCGTGATGAGGCACGTCCTTGAGTTCGAGGCTAAAATAAATCATTCTTTCAGTACGATTAAACATAGAAAATTAAATAGTAGCATATAAAATTTTGGACACCCCTGACATCTGATTGGCCACCCCAACATTTTCTGGCTCCGCCACTGTGTGGGATGGATAAAAATGTTTTCTTGTAGGCCTATTTTATCTTATGTACTTTATGTAACATTTAGCCTATTCATGATAAACTTCATCATCGTCTACGTCACGTCTACACAGAGCGCAATACAGTCTGGTAGCCTATGCCTATGGTTAAAATAATTTAATAATGTAATAATTTCTATGATAATCAATATAATAATTTCTTAATTCTAAATAAAATATTAATAAATCCATCTCTGATAATCCCAGGTTGCTATGGTCATGCAGGTTCGTTTACGCATTAAACTCGTGGCCACAAGAAAAGAATGTTGTTCCCTCAAAATAGGATCTTGAGGCCACGACTTCACATCACGTGGCCATGGCTATTGTCATGTTCCCACGAGTTAATATGACAAATTAATATCTCTTGGCCATGACAAAACTAAGTAAACTGAACATGTCCCCTCCTTGGCACCGTAACAACTAATTACACACTTTGCAATACATGGTAAGTAATTTCTACTAATGAAAAATGTAGGATCCACACTCATTTGTGTACTTCTTAATGATTTGTACATTTTTTTTAATGTACAGAAAACACATATGCACTGTAAAATCCAATAGTTTACCTTACTTAGATTTAATTAGTTATCTTTACTTAGTTGTTATACTTACTAGGCTTTATTAAGTTACAGCTACTTTCAAGGCAAATAAAACAATTGACACTGTTTTGAGTGACACTTAAAATATTCAAGTAGCCACAAAGGATCCAATGATATTAATAAAGCAGTGAGAGGACGCAGTGCACTAATATGTTGCTAATGTGCAACATAACAACAGAAGAAGAAGAAGAAAAGAAAGAGTCTTAATACTTTTCACCCATTTCCTCCATGTCTGCAGTTATCTTTCACTAATTGCATTCACTCGTTTCCCAAAGTCATCTTAAATGTTGAATTCTCAATACAACTGAAATATTTGAGAGAACATCACATAAGCTAACTTCATAAATTGATGTTGATTTTCCTAAAATGTGTTTTTTTTTTTTTTATTCACCATTATAGTGATTAGCGCTCCCTTTGGTTGGGCACTTGGAACTTTATGTTTCTATAATTAACATCCTGTTAGTGCAGCAATGCATCATGAAGTCAGAGTTATTTGATTTCAAAATGATAAATAGGTTGCTTTCAGAAAGTGACCTATCTTCTGTAAGAAATTATAGTCTGCCTCGACGCAGCTTCCACTCCAAATTGTGTATTAAACTATGCTCCTTACTCTACAAAGAGCTTAACTATCATATAGATAGTTCTTTCCGATCTTAATCATATGTAAATAGTGTCTCTTATAGCGTGGGAGAAGCAGCAGGTCAAGAACCATCTGCTGACCAAAAGGGTACATGAAAGAACTGCTATGGATTCGGTTTAATCTTCTCACCATAACTTTTGGTTGGAACACTTGAGTCTACCGAAGATGTGGGAACGGAAGGCTATCACTTTCATTGTCATCCGCAATTTACATTTAAAACGAAACTTAATTTACATGTTGAGAGGGAAGATAAACGTAATACTGTATAAAATGATTGAGCTTAGGATGTTCGAGGTTGAGTCTGACTCCGTTGAACCCAAGGTACTACATGTACTTTGTCACTACTATTCTGTAATAAAAGTTATTCTTCATCAAGATCTTCAACATCTTCACTTTATCTTACACTTCTAATTAAAGCATTATTGCATTTTATTTTTTTGCGTGTTTTTTTAATTAACTTTTTCAAATTTAATTTTTCATAAATACCATAAGATGCTTTTATTTGGGTTATATAATTCTTAAATAGTGTGTGGTAACATGTTAAAGTCACACACAGACTTAAACATTCAGCACGCGAATCACAACAATGGTAACAATTCAATTTCATTTATTTTCATTAATTGTAACAATAACCATTTTATTTGCTCTTTTTGTTGTGCTACTACTGTCACAAGACAGCAAATAAAATTGTCAAAATAAAATCAACAGCTGTAAAACAAAGCAACTGAATAATTTATTCATACCGCAATGCACTCTGGGAGTCAGTGAGTAGCTATACTAAGTCATGAGTAAACCTAAATGAAAGGATCAAGTACCCCCTACAGTTCTTTTTTAGTTACTAGAACTCTTGTGTAAGTAAATCATACTAACTAAGCATCTGTCAGTACAACATACTATTGCTATTTCACTTTACTTAGTTTTTTCAAGGCAATCGGTTTGCATGCTTTTTTTAAGTAAGCCCAACTAAATAAATTTTACAGTGTGGATCTATATCCATATGGATATAGGTTTTCTGTGTGTTAAACTGTAATGTATTTCTGTGATGCGCAGCTGTATTTTCAGCATCATTACTCCAGTCTTCAGTGTCACATGATCTTCAGAAATCAGTATAATATGCTGATCTGCTGCTTGAGAAACATTTCTGATTATTATCAATGTTGAACACAGCTGTGCTGAAACTATACCATTAAAACATTTGTGGTAACATTAAAAAATAATAATTTCATTAATCAAGGGCGTATTTACGGAAGCCCTGAACCGCATGGTGGGGAAAAAAAGAAAGAAAACGTATGGTGGTGTAAAAAATAAAAAATAAAACGTATCTCGTTATTTTGACATAACTCGTTATTTCGAGATATTAACTCGTTATTTCGACATAAAAGTCGTTATTTCAACATAACTCGTTATTTCGAGATATTAAGTCGTTATTTCGATATAATAACTCGTTATTTCGACATAAGTCTTTATTTCGAGATATTAAGTCTTTTTTTCGAGATAACTCGTTATTTCGAGATATTAAGTCTTTTTTTCGAGATATTAAGTCGTTATTTCGACATAACTCGTTATTTCGAGATATTAAGTC
>NW_015505211.1:233561-242036 GCF_001515645.1 Sinocyclocheilus grahami
CGTTATTTCGACATAATAGCTCGTTATTTCGAGATATTAAGTCGCTATTTCGACATAACTCGTTATTTCGAGATAAGTCTCATTGTGTTAAGGTTTGTATTAATTTTAATATAAGCCACTAGAGGGCAGAATAAGACTAAAGAACGCATTGTAGTTATGTTGACCTACTGGTAAGCCCTTTTACAAGTTGGTGCTCCAAAATCACAGAAGTTTATCATGGGGATTTGCATTCATTCCAGGCTAACATTTATTGAGGTGAAATTATAATGAAATAGTTTCTATTTTCGATTCCACCACAGAATATCAAAAACTTCATACATCGTTAGATCCACAGAACAGCTCATATACATCAGCTTGACTGAAAAACTGGGATATGCTGTTGGCTGTTGTGTGACGGCAATTTAACCTATTACACAAACAAATGTTTATTATGAGGTTGAGTTCAGTTATTTATTAGTCAGTTACTTATTGACACTTTTATTTCCATATTGAATAAATGACGCTTCCATATCGCGTTTGAATCCAGTATAGCGTTGTTCCCATATAGCCGTGATTTAAAGCTTTCTCTGGCATTTTCAAAGGCATCGGTTCAGGGCTTCCGTACGTATTAAATTGATGAAAAGTGACAGAAAATGATTTAATAAATGCTGTTCTTTTGAACGTTGTATTCATCAAAGAATTCTGAAAAATAAAATGCATCACAGTTTCCACAGAAATATCGTGCAGCACGACTGTGTTCAGCATTGATAATAATCAGAAATGTTTCTGGAGCAGCAGAGCAGCATATTATACTGATTTCTGAAGATCATGTGACACTGAAGACTGGAGGAATGATGCTGAAAATACAGCTGCGCATCACAGAAATACATTACAGTTTAACAGAGATTCACATAGAAAACATGTATCTTTGTGTTTTTATATTTTGCTAGAGATTGTTTGAGCACATAATGTTTTGTGATGTATTTATTGTTATGAATATATCATTTTGCATGTTATAAAAGTCATAAAAGTACTTACATGTTTTGTTTCCAGTTTCCTTTTTCTTTCTGCCCGCCAGCAAATATATATGCTTGTGAAGACACCTATTTTAAATCACGTGTTGTCTCACAAATGCATCGCTTATCTTTAAACATTATCCGGTTTTCTTTACAATCACGTGATCTCAGCAAATTAGCAAGTATGCAAGTACAGGTCTCTGCAGTGCAGTAATGCAAGCAAGGGCATCATTTTCATTGCATGATTTAGAAACAGCTGGAGGCCCCCACAAGTGTGAAAAAGACAGACAAAAATATTGTATGCAATGCGACTGCAATTACTTTATTGTCTCTGTTATATTTAACAATGTTATCTCTTGTTTCAATCTGAATAGTC
Organism: Sinocyclocheilus grahami; assembly: GCF_001515645.1. Classification (NCBI taxonomy): domain Eukaryota; kingdom Metazoa; phylum Chordata; class Actinopteri; order Cypriniformes; family Cyprinidae; genus Sinocyclocheilus; species Sinocyclocheilus grahami. The sequence goes on from NW_015505211.1 coordinate 234,933, forward strand.
TGTTTATAAATGCATTCTATCTATTTAACAGAACCAGAAATCAGTCTTCGTCACTCTCTTAGCCAATAGAGATTAGATGAAGAGATTAGCAGGAATTCTAATAGGAATAGGAATGATAATTAATTATAATAGGAATAGGTATGTATGTAGGAATCAGAACCCCTGTTAATGAGGGATGTGTGGACACGTCAATTTGGATTCGTGGAGTGAAAGTCATCGTTTTTATTTTGAAGTATAAAGATAAAATTAGATTATATTAAACATCTTTGCTTTTCATTAAAACTCATTGCCTATAGGTTAATTGAGTGAAATCATTTAATTTGCATTCATAGTGTTGCTATTATCTATCTTCAGTTAAAATATGGCCAATTAAATATGTAAATATTTAATGCAGTATGTAATATATGTAATATTTCATTTCATTAGAGATTAATTTGATGCACTCTTCCTATTTCTTTTTGTGGTTTAATAATCACGGATACTAATCCATAACCTGATTTGAATTTAAGCAAGTGTACAGCACTACTTCTGATTTATTCATGTGGAAATCGTACAGTCATAGCCTATATTGGTCTTAAATAAATAATGACACTTAAATAAGAGAAAATAAGCGACAACAAAAATAATACGATTTTAGAGAGTTTACTGCCATTTGCACAGGTACATTACAGTACAGGTACATTGAAATTCTTGTGCGTTTCTCAGTCAGCTTTTGCAGAAAAATAAGGAGTAGCAAACATTCTCAAAAAGGCCTAGGCCACATTTTTATAATTACATTTCAAATGACAAGGAATCAACTTATAATCATGTTTATATGAATTATCCCGTGAACTTATTCTCTCAAATGGGCTGTGTACCGAACAAATCATTACATTTTTTTCAGGAAATTCAGACAATAAATGCCGTTTTGGCACTCTTTGATGTGGCGTGACAGCTCGCTGTTGTAATTATTTGTGAAATTTACTAGCAAAATCGTTTTGTTGAAATTCGAAATTGTTACAAAGTAAATCCTACACCTTTTTTTCTATTTGATTTGATCTTTTAGCTTTCTTAACTGATTTGGTGAAGTTGCATTATAGTGTGCTGAATTTTTATTTTGTTGAATGCGTGAATGAATGAATTGTTGAGTCCTGTTATTGATAATTTGTTTTGGCCTCTTATTTTCAATTATTATGATGAAATAAAGCTTAAACAGAACAAATAATTAGTTGTATCATTAATAAAGAACATATGTATAATTTCACAATACAAATGATTACCATTATTATCATTAATTACCAGATAAAGCAGTTTACCATTATCAAGAACAGATTTTATTGACATATTTTGCTATAAACTCCCTACAAAGAGCTGAATTCCCGTCACTACTGAACACTAATGCTGCCACTCAGTGTTTTTCTCTCTCAGTGGGTGTAACAGCAACAACATCCACTTGTGACATCATGCAAACCCTCTTACTGTAAATCACATGATTACAGAGAAAAAAGTTTGCTTTATCGTCATGTGATTTAAAATTAGTGTCTTCACATATATATTTGACCTGTGCAGTTGTTTGCAAGACAGCTGGATAAGGAAACTGAAAACAAAATATGTAAGTAGATCACAATCTTGTTTCATGATATTGTTGGATAGGCTGTGTAATATATTAGAATCAGAATCAGAAAGAGCTTTATTGCCAGGGATGTTTAGCCTACTAGGGATGTCCATTTGTGATCATTACCATGATGGATCGTCGTTTAAATTAACGATCAATTAATCGATTAATCGTTAACCTTAATGCTGCAAAATGCGTCTATTGCATTCATTTGACTTTGTTGACTGTTTCCTATCCTGTCACGGAGACAGCTGAACGCGTTTCTTTAAATGGTTTCATGGTGCTTGTTGTTATATTTTAAAACACTATTGCAATGTTTTCAACTGACATTATGGCATTAAAAATAAAATGATCCCAAACATAACTGTGGCGCGTGTGGCTGTGCTGCGCAGTCAGTGAACTGCTGCTGCAGCAAAACACACTGTTGCTCACATCAAACATGTGAGTATTATGACCAGTTCTTAATTTGCTGGATCCAGGATCCAAATGTTTCCATATTTGCAATGTATTTGAATGTTAAAGGGGTCATATGATGCTGCTAAAAAGAACAGTATTTTGTGTATTTGGTGTAATGAAATGTGTTTATGCGGGTTAAGGTTAAAAAAACACATTATTTTCCACATACTGTACATTATTGTTTCTCCTCTATGCCCCGCCTTTCTGAAACGCTAGATTGTTACAAAGCTCATCGTTCTGAAAAGCGAGGTGTGCTCTGATTGGCCAGCTATCCAGTGCGTTGTGATTGGCCGAATACCTCAAGCGTGAGACGGAAATGTTACGCCCCTCACCATACTGCTGACTTATACTGTCTTTTTATGCGTTGTGTTGCATCGCGCCGCGTAAACATAAAACCCTGTCTGCATTTGTGATCGGAGAAATGACAAACAACAAGCGCTACTCTACACTGCTCAAAAAAACTTGCTTTAAATATATAAAATATAAAAACGCTTTAAATATAAAAGACGTACTTACAGACTGTGAGTCAGAACAGCCGGCATTGTAGTCTACTCTCCCAGGATCAGAAGAAACAGTCCTCCATAAAATGCGCTGCACACATCTGAATATTTGGGTTGAACTGTTCTGGAACAGTGTTGTAAATACAACTTAACCACTGATTTCTAGTCGTGTCCTCTTTTGGAAGAACAAACAAAGTAGTTTCGCTTTCGGTTCGCTTTCGGTTCGCTTACAGACTGGGAGTAAAAAATGGTCCTGGATTTTCTCCTAAATAGGCCCACCACAACTACTACTATCTCACAATATAACCGCAATCCTGTCGCATTTATGGCAAATAACATTAGAAAACTCATGGTGACCCTGCAGATGAAAACAGTAGAAACCATCAGAGAAATATTAATGATTTCCACTACAAATACCATTACAAACATTACAAACCATCAACTTTTAACCATTTCAACCATTAAATAATGGTTTCCTGTCGTGTGTTTTGGGACGTATTACATAAGGATTTAGTGGCTCTAACAAAAGCCAGAGACCAATGGGCACCATTACAGTTTCCATTAAAACCAATACAATTTTCATTATAACCAGTAAAACCATTACAAATTATGTGATGCTTTCTATTTTTTTTTTCAACAGAGGATGGAAATAAATGCATTATTGTATGAACTAAAATACTTGAAATCTACATAAAAAGAGCAGAATGCAAAATGTATATGACAATGATAAACATAAACCTAGAATCTAGAAACCTGAAACAACAGAATTCTTTGAGTTTTCATATATGTGTGTGTGTTTGTGTGTCATGTTAATCAGACTAATCACCTTAGAGGCTACTTCATTTACTCTATTTTCTAACTCAATATCTCTCAGATGTAACCCGTTGTAGAATCGCTGCTGTCTCTTTATGAATGAATGGAATATTCATGCCAGACAATGCAGAGTGATAAATAGCAGTGGACGCTGGAACTAGGGGTGTCCTGGGATTTTACTGCAGTTCTATAGGCTACATGCTCTGTATAGTGAGAGAGGCGGGTGGAGTTTACTATAAAATAATGATATTTTGTATTTAACACTCCCTTTTTATTTTAAAACACAATAGTACTATCACACTTTATTATTTTGTTTATTTTATTAATAAAATAAAGTGCAATAATATTATTATCACTATTATTATTTTTTATAGTTATATTTAATGGGTCACACTATGTGCAGTGTGAGGACCAAACCAAATCTCCAGGTGCTCTATTGAGGCCAAAAAAAATTATGTGCACCCCTGCACATAGAGCATCGTAACAGACCAAATTAATAGAGCACAAAACGCCTACTCCAGTGGTTCCCAGACTGGGAGGCGCGGCAAGGCTGAGGGATAGTGTACAGTCAGCAGATTATTTTGCAAAAGAAACCTCTGCAGGGTGATAAAGACTACACTGCGTAATTAAATAATTGAGCACAAAATATTAATTTGACATATTTTAATGACCTTAACATGACTCGCAGTACCCGCTTTAGTGCTCCGTTATCAGTTGTAGCAGTTGTGGTTGTATCAGTAAAAGACCACTAGATGATTGAAGAATCAGAGTTGTATTGCAGTGAGTCATGTAGAAATATAAATGAAGGATGCATGGTTCTGCTCTAAGCATGTAAGTTACAAGTTTGTGAAAGGACTTCCAGTGCCAGGTAAACGTAAAGCATATTATGAATATACTTAAGATTCACAAATACCAAAACAACGTGTCTACACCAGACGCAAGCGGCGCGACATGACAAAAGCTAATAGAACCCAGTGATGTTCTCTGCTGTGGACGCGGCGCGATGCGACAAGACAAATCCATGACAGTAAACTGATGCCCCGTTCTATTTCTGACGAACTCCAGCGCTCTGACACAAAGGACCATTTCAAATATTTATAAGAGAATCGTGAAAAATTGTTTCCTCAAAAATATTACACAGCACAACTGTTTTCAACATTGATAATAATCAGAAATGTTTCTCGAGCAGCAGAGCAGCATATTATACTGATTTCTGAAGATCATGTGACACTGAAGACTGGAGGAATGATGCTGAAAATACAGCTGCGCATCACAGAAATACATTAGCCTATTTGTTAAAACATTAAAAAAGACCATTTAAATTGACAATATTACAGTGTTTACAGTATTTTTAATAAATAAATGTAGCCTTGGTGAGCGTAAGAGACTTTCCAAAAACACTTTCCCGGCAGAAAAAGTTTGGGAACCACTGGCCTACTCAAAACACAAACAGTGGAAAAACAATGGCACAATAAAAAAAGAGTTTTCAGGTTTATGTCCAATCCCTCACTTTTTCTAGTTATATAATTTTAAAATATTTTGCCTGTAATTTTTTTTTCTCATATCGCAATATAATATTGATATTGCCTGGACAGTGTAAAATATCGTGATATGAATTTTAGCTCATATCGCCCAGCCCTAACACACACACACACACACACACACTTTTTAAAATTGTGACTGTATATAAAGGAAGGCAAAGTGATGACGGAGGAAAACAAAAAGGGAAGCTGTATAAGAAACCTTTGAATCTCACACACCTCTTTAGTTATACACATGTTTTATTAGTGTCTGATTCTACTTGTATCACATCTTCTGTCATATTTGTTTTAAGAGACTTTGCAGCTGGAGGCTTGTAGCATACACTCATTTTTAAAAAGACATGGCTGACTGCAAAGGTGAGACATTTTCCATTTCAAACTCATTCATTTAACCTAAAATAGCAGTTCTGTGCATACATTTCATGTGACAAACAGGGGAGGTAAAGTAAAAATGTTTTAAGTACTGAAAGAAAAAGCACATTCATGCACAGGTAAAGCAGTTAAAGAAGAAGATGAGCAAGAAACCGTGAGAGGAATCGAGACTCAACAGGCTGGTATACATAACCAACCATACACCCATATCACAACCCCACTTCACCCACTTGAACTCAGATGGTTGTTAGCCATCAGTAAAGTTTGGTTTGGTGTTTCAGAGCTTGTCATCAGTGATTCCACATGGAGTCTGGAGTTCACTCAGAACCTTCTTCCGTCTGCAGAGCGAGCGGATCTTTTCTATCATCTGTCTTACCTGCATCTGGGAAGTTTCCCAGAGCTGGAGCATCTGATCAGAGAACGAGCTCTTGAAACACAACAGCTGTTCAGATCCTCTGAGGCCATTCTGCTGAAGGTAAACCAAAAACTTCAAGTTTCAAGTTTCATTTTATTGTCATTCCGCTGTGTACATACACACAGAAACAAAATACCATTCCTCGTCAGCATATTGAAGTGCATTAAAAGATGCACTTCATAAGTCCGTGATCACGGATATTATCCTTACCACAGAGGATTATTTTTTTAAATATTCCCAGCCGGCACATGACCTACCTTCAACGTTGAAATATGGTTGAAATAGTGACTGTTGTTGTTTTAACGTTGAAACAACATTGAAAAATGTTTAATGCTAAATGGTTGAAAAAGATTAACAAAAACACTTGTAAATCAACGTAGATTTTTTTTACAAGATCTGTATGTTGAATCAACTAAATGTGAAAATATGACCTTTATTATCGTCTTTCTGAGTGAGGCAGCTGACTGTGAGCTGCTGCTCGTTGAAACTGCTCGTTCGGTCCCGAATTATTTTATATTTGCCTGTTAAATATTTTATTTTGAGCGAATTTGAGTTGTGACAATGGAGAACAAAAACTGGAATGTGAACACAAGAAGGGTCAGATGTGATCTGCGAGGTCCTGCAAACACACAGGCAAAATCAGGTAAGAAAATCGCTATCTTTATTACCTTTCAAAAATAGTAAAGTATAATGTTACCAGAGTTTACAAATGGGTAAAGGACATGTAACCTGCAGAAGAGAAATACCTGTGTGTGTGTGTATTTTTGTATTGCTTTATCACAGATGCTAAAGTTAGATGCTCATCTAATGTTGTGTTGCTGGTAAATTGTGTTCATGTCTGTCTTTTAGAGATTTTTCCACATTTTCCTGATGTGAATGCCATGCATTAGGTGTGTTATATTTGTTTTAATTGTATAATAGTCTCAAAGATAACATACTCTCTTTGTGTTTTCTGAATATCATATAATCGCAAATGTCTGTACAATTTAATGAATTAAGATTGTTTAAAGCAGTGGTTCTCAAAGTGTGGTACGAGTAGCACAAGTGGGGTACGCAGAGGAATCACTAAATTAAATATAAATTAATGTTAATACATTTTAATTTAATCTTTATTTGAGTAAAGTTTTTTTTACATTTAAGTACAGTACATTTATTTAACTTTTGGTACAACACATTTTAATTTAATCATTATTTAAAGGGGTCATATGATGCGATTTCAAGTGTTCCTTTCTCTTTGGAGTGTTACAAGCTCTTGGTGCATAAAGAAGATCTGTAAAGTTGCAAAGACTAAAGTCTCAAATCCAAAGAGATATTCTTTATAAAAGTTCAGAGTCAGCCACGTCTACCTAAAACGGCTCGTTCTAACACGCCCCCACATGTCTACATCACTATGTGGGAAGATTTGCATAACGC
>NW_015505211.1:246615-253311 GCF_001515645.1 Sinocyclocheilus grahami
AGCACACCTCGCTTTTCAGACCGATGAGCTTTGTAACAATCGACACGTTTCAGAAAGGCAGGGCATAGAGGAGAAACAATAATGTACAGTATGTGGAAAATAATGTGTTTTTTTAACCTTAAACCGCATAAACACATTTCATTACACCAAATACACAAAATAATGTTCTTTTTAGCAGCATCATATGACCCCTTTAAGTTTTTCATTTGCTTGTATTAGAGAGCCAAATATTTTCTGAAGTGGTACTTGGTATAAAAAGTTTGAGAACCACTGGTTTAAAGAAATAAAATGAAATCCTGCTTTTTAAGAACTTTTCAGTAAACCATTTCTTCTTCCCCCTTGTAGAGTCATCGAGGATCCAGCTTATTATTGGCAAATTGGTAAGGAATTGTTCATCTGCTACATTGCACTGTCACTTCTGGTAGAGATTCATTGACCTTTTGTGATAAGTTTTTATTTTACTTGGTTTAATAAAAATGTACTTAATTTGATTTTACTTGTTTTACTAAATGCTCTGAAAAAAATGCTTCTGAATAATTTGTTAATATTGTAAACTTTCATCTGAATACATTAAATAAGTGTTTAAAAGGTGTTTTTGTTTTTATTTATACAGGACAGTACAGAAAGCGCACAAGTGGGAGAGAGAGGAGGGGACAGCATCAGAAAGGACCTAGAGTTGGGACACTTTCAAGGATCACCCGAAGCACAACCACGCTATATGCACAAGGCTGTTGGTTCTAACATTTTAGGGTACCCCTTAATTACCCCTTAAAAATTACGTTTCGCATTCCCCACGTTAGAAATTGCGTTCCCCCCTCAAACGCCGGGCCCTTGGAATCGTCCTACTCACCGGTGAATCAACGTTAAAATGCCGGCTGGGTTCTGACATCATTTCAATCTGTAAAGGGTCTACTTTTATTTATGTATTTTTACAATAAGAAAAAAACTATGCCTTTGTAAAATAAATTAAAACAAACAGGATTCACTTTCAGCTGTCTCTGTTTCCTTGAACTCATGGTGCGGTCATAAAAATGAAACAAAACAGGCTTGTTTTTGTTTCCTTTGTTTTGTTAATTTGTTAATTATTTAACTGAAACATATTTTGTGTATTTATTTTATTCATATCATATGTTTCATTTTCATTTCATTATTTATTTATAAAGCACATTTAAAAACAACCCAAGGTTGACCAAAGTGCTGTACAGATCAGGAAGCTCAAGTAAAAAACAGAATATATAACAATCTATAAGACAACATACTTTTTTTTTTTTAAATAATACATTAAAGACCCACACTAAGAAGATGTGTTTTAAGTTTTGATTTAAAAGAGGAGAGTGATGACACCATTCGGATCGATACCGGGAGGCTATTCCAGAGTTTAGGGCCTGCTATCGCGAAAGCGCGGTCTCCACAATGTTTTAACCTCGAGCTATGAACAGAAAGTACTCCAAAATTGCCGGATCTAAGTACCCTGGAAGGATTATGACAACGTAAAAGATTAGATAAATAAGCTGGAGCTAGGCCGTGTAATGCTTTAAAAACAAAAACTAAAAATTTTTATTCTATTCTCAGTTTGACTGGTAGCCAGTGCAGAGAAGTTAAAATGGGAGAAATACGATCGAATTTGCGACTACCAGTCAGCAGCTTGGCTGCAGCATTTTGAACCATTTGAAGGCATCCAATCGATGATTGGTTTGCTCCATAATAGAGTGAATTGCAGTAGTCAAGGCATGAAGTAAAAAATGCATGGATGACTATTTCAAAGTTCTTTAGAGAAAGAAAAGGTTTAACTTTTGCGAGACGTCGTAAATGATAAAACATGACTTAACAACAGAATTAATCTGTTTATCGAACTTGAGACCTGAATCAAACAACACACCTAGATTTTTCACACATGGGGAGACATAAGAACTTAAGTCACCAAGGACAAGATCACCTAAGTCATAAAAATCACTTGGACCAAACAGTACTACTTCGGTTTTATTCTCACAATGGAAATGTGTGTGAATAGAGTATTAGTGTAAGCGAGATTAGCGGCCAGACAATTGTGGGTAAGCCATAATTTTGCTTCCTGTAAACACGCCAGCAGGACCTCTATGGAGCTTGAATCATTATGTTTAAGGGGCAGGTATAATTGGGTGTCATCAGCGTATAAGTCCAAAGATACTCCATATTTTAAAAAGATGGAGCCCAATGGCAGCAGTTGTAAAGATAACAATGTTGGAGCAAGAATAGATCCCTGTGGAACACCACAGAAGAGATGTGCTGCTGAGGAAGTGTGTTTTCCAATGCATACAGAAAACTTACTGTTAGTTAAAAACAGGTGCCCTGAATGCCTACAAGATTTTCCAGTCGGGAAATAAAAATTGCATGATCAACCATATCGAAAGCTGAGCTAAGATTCCTAATTCCTCGTATGTGTAAACATACCTGGCAATAAAAAAAAACTCATTCTGATCTAAAAGTACCAAAGCAACAGCACTCCCATTATCTGTAGCCAGCATAATGTCATTAGTGACTTTCAATAGAGCAGATTCGGTTCTGTGAAGTTTTCTGAATCCTGACTGAAAAGTATTCTATAGTGAATTAGATTCCAGAAAATAATGTAGTTGAGTAAATACAACCTTTTCCAAAAATTTTTAAATGAAAGGAAGATTAGAAATTGGTCTGAAATTACCTAAATCAGACACATCAAGATTTTGTTTCTTCAAAAGAGGAGCGACTGAAGCATATTTTAGGCAGTTAGGGACCGTACCAGTTCTCAAACACATGTTAATAAAAAACAGGAGATCAGGCCCTATAGTATCAACAGTTTGCTTAAAAACGTGTGATGGAATACTATCATAAGAACAAAAAGTAGGTTTCAGATGATCAATAATATATTTACAGGTCTGAAGGGTAATTAAATCAAACATGCTCCAAATAGAAGAGCACCTAGTTAATTCAGGAAGAGCATGAGAAGTCACCAGTGAATGTGGTCTTGACCTTGTTGTCTTCTCAACAAAAAAACGACAGAAAGTTTTCACATAGGAGATCAGACACGTCAGAGAAAATATGAACAGCAGGATTTAAAACAGCATCTATAGTTGAAAATTCTACATGAAAACTCTTGGTCTATGGTGATTTTTTGAGACAATTTCAGAAAGAAATTTAAATTGAGCAGACTTAACAGCTTTCTGGAAAACAGAGAGAGACTCCCTTAAAATGTCATAGGACACCTGAAACCTGTTCTTATGCAATTTGCGTTCTGCTTGTCTACAATTTTGTCGAAGTGAATGAATAGAGTCATTAAATCAAGGAGCAGATTTTTTTGTATAACGCTTCATCTTCAGAGGAGCAATGTTGTTAACGATGCTCAGGCAGGTGTAATCAAAAAACTTAAAATATGCATCAGCGTCAGAGCTTTCTGAGAACCGGTTTGTGATTGACAATTCATCAATTGCCTTGTAAGCAGTAGCAAAGTCCTCGCGGGCTGTAGGAGAAAAGTAGCAAACCCAGCGGGCCTGAGCAGATGTAGTATTGGTTGACGAGGAAGGGCAGTAGTGAAAGTCACAGAATTGTCATTTTATTTAGGTCAGTCAAAGCATTTCATTACAATTCAATTGGTGTGAGAGCCACAGGGCGGAAATAATTTAAGGAGACTGGATTTGGCTTCTTTGGAACAGGAATGATGATGGTGCTTTTGAGGCAAGTAGGCACTTCTGCCTGACTGAGGGAGATATTAAAAACATCCTTCAACTGCAACATTCAGGAATGCCATCTGGCCCTACAACCTTACATGTGTTAACTCTGACAAGGGCCTTTTTTACTTCAGTTTCTGACACATGGTGTGTCTGGTCGCTGGGAGATCATGGAAGCATCTTTGCCTGAATGGTGTTGGCCTCAAAACGTGTGTAGAAGTTTACATTTACATTGCCTCACATTAGAGCTCAGTGGTACATAGACAGGTGTGATGATGACAGCCGTCAGCTCCCACGGCATGTAGAAGGGTCGGTATTTTACAGTCATTAGCTCTACCTGCGGAGAGCAATAAGTACCACCTCTGCATCTTGGCACTACAATTTGTTGATGTACACTGCCAGGCCATCTCCCCTTAGCTTACCAACTAGCGAGGTTAACAGTTATAGTACCACCTATGGTTCGATCTTCATAAAAAGTTTTGAGTTTTCATTTAGGATTTATAGGCTTTTGGATATATTTGGCCATGCCTTTTTTTATGACCCTGTTATAGCTAACCAAAATGTAAAATTCAAAATAGAGAGTCCAGAGAATTGTACTGCAGTGGTTTTGTTGAGGTTGAGCAAAAAACCTAGGACTAGTTCACAAAGATAGGTTTTTTAAATAACCTCAAATATTTGATGAAATATTGTGTGTATGTGTGAAATGCCATATGATCTCCCTTTTCACATCAGAAAGGCATTTATTTTCAATTAAAATGAAGGAACTAATTGAAAAGTTTAAAATAACCTCACATGTGTTTTCAGTTAAGGTTAGGGTTAGGTGTAGGGAGGGCTTTATTGTCCCAAATCAGCTCCATTTAATCATTTAAAAATATATAATTTATTAAATACGTTATTATTACATGCTGTTTTATAATGTACTACAATAGCGAGGTGCAGATATCTGGCACTATTTGCACTAAGTAATATAAATAGCATCTAACTACTATTATTGCAAAGAAAATACTGCTATTTTTACATAGTGTAAATAGCATCTATCACTATTTGCACTTAGTGCAAATAGCCACTGCCTTCAGTAATAGTGAAACTGGCCCTTTCAAACATTTTGGCATCTTGTTGTGATGTCAAATTAAACTTTTTTTTTTTTTTGATAATTATTGATATTCACTCTCCAGAGAATATTTGCACTGGTTTGGTTCCAATAAATCAGGTAAAAAACATATAAATTGATGTAACATATAAATTGAAAACAAAATTGGTCCTATCAGGGAGCCCTGTGGAACACCACAATTGTAAAAGGGGAGGATAAATCATCTCCAACTGACAATACAAATGTCCTATTTGACAAATAAGTACCAAAGCAGTTCAACTCCCTCCCTGAAACTCCCACCCATCTATTTAATGTATCAATTAAAACTGAATAATCAACTATGTAAAAGGTTGCAGTCAAATCTAACAAGATTCAAACAGAACACTCTCCAGCATCCTCTGCCATCAATAAATCATTTGTCATTCTTAAAAGTGCAATTTCTCTGAAGCCTGACTGATATTTCTAAAAAATATATTTTAATTCACAACCTCCAACAGTTGTTTAACTATTGTTTTCACTATTATTTTTTTAATAAAATGTAAATAAAATATTGTTCTATAAGCAACCACAGGTTCCCTTTCAGTCGGTCACTCTCGACGTCACGTCGGAGGACCGACAAAATTGGGATCTCGCTTAGAGGGACCAATCTACTTCGAGTGTAAACTAAACAAGCCAATGCACATTGGCATGCGATTATTGCATCCAGCTGCTGCTGATCACAGCGTGAGTATAAGTAGGCAGCAGGTGCAGCGCATATTCAGCTTTTCGCTTCGGAGCCGAGCGATCACATCGTTCCGCTCCTGACTACTCTACGGAGAGAAGACTGAACGAGTTCAGCACGCTCTTGGAGAGCTCTTCGTGTTGGCGGACGGCGCTTCAGCGGTGGTGGTTTCCCGTGTCGAGTGGGTTGCACACGTCAGGCTGCACTACCCCCTGTTCGTGTTGCTAATAATCATCTCCCCTGTGCGCCTCAGCACGCTAAAAGAGCTTTTTCCCCCAAAAGAGACATTTCGGGTGCGTCTTTCTAAAGACGACGTTGCTTGGCAAACTTGACATTACGTCTTTATAAAGACGATGTGGGTCTTGCTATAGACAACGTATCACCCGGGAGTTCTGGATGCGGTCGTTACCTGGCGCTGGGTGATGGTCACGATCGCTGCCTCTCGTGCATGGGCATGAAGCACGCTGAGGTGGCTTTCGTGGATGCCTCATGCTCCCATTGCGGGGGCATGACCATCTCGGAGTTGCGGACCAGACTCCGTTACCTGCAAAGGGGCGGAGTGCCCGTGCCACTGCCCAGATCTAGGGTTCCCTCTGGTGGCAGCCGGGGGCGTCCTTCTTCTAGCGGTGGGCGGACTGGTCTTACGGTCACGGTGAGGAATTCCCCTAAGAGAGAAAGGGGATCCCCAAGCCCGCCGGCACTTCGAAACCAGCGGAGCTCTCAAAAAGAGCAGGCTGGACCCTCCCGGGGGGTACCACCTGTTTCTTCCGAGGCTCCCCCCGACGATCGGATGTCGACTGCAGCATCGGAGGGTGAGCCAGAGCTTTCTGGAGAGGAAGATTCGGCTGCACTGCTCTCCTCCGGGACCGTAGCAATGCCTGGATCGGATCCAGAAATAATGGCTATGCTTTCCCGGGCCACCGTAGGGGTAGGGCTCGAGTGAAGACTTTCACCGTGTCCCGAGCCCTCAAGGTTGCACGATTGGTTCCCGGGGCGGTCCGCACTGGTTCTCAGCGCCCCGCCTCGGTGCCTTTCTTCCCGGAGGTGATTGCAAGTGCACCAGGCCAAGGCACTGAGGGACTTGCACGAGGGTGGTCACGACCTGGAAGTTCAGAGAGAACTCTGCACCGCGGCGGACCTCGCGCCACAAGCGACGAAGTTTACGGCACGGTCTCTGGGTCGTGCCATGTCCACTATGGTGGTCC
>NW_015505211.1:257219-263996 GCF_001515645.1 Sinocyclocheilus grahami
ACACACACACACACACACACACACAAACTACTACCCATCCCATCCCACCCTCACAAACACATTACCGTCAGCTCATTCTCACACACACCTCATTCACTCCGTCACACGTCGCTTTTCACTGCATCTGCTCTAAGCTGTCAAGCTGTTGTTACTACATTTGCTTTCTGTCTCTTTTGAACACTTGCTTTTTAGCATCCCTGTGAATGTTTGTGAGATATCATGTCTCAATGTATCAGATTTGAGTCTAGTCAGTCTGAACATGCCTATGATGCCCAAAAGTCTAGGCAATCATGTCACCAGGTTTTGAAACACATCCTCTGTGTCTTTCTCTAATTTTCTCTCTGATCATAGGGCACATGGCAGATCTACATTTCAGAGTGTTAAGGAGTGTGTAAGAGAGAGACTGGTAGGCTCTGGCAGAAGGATAGATTTCTTCCATGGTGAGGACAGTGTTGTTCCCTCTGAGAACAAATCTTTATATATCCCTGAGGACTGAGATCATGTGCACACATTGAAACCAGAGAATGCTCTGACAGCAACTGGGAATGTGTTACAAGCGTGCACACACACACACAACCCAAAAGGGTGTTAACACACTTGCTGAAAGTGTATCGAGTCACCAAAGGAAAAGTCTCTTTTCATCAGTCACTATAGACCTGTATAGTCTGTATAAAACCCTTATTTAATTTGAACCTGGATGAAAATAAGGCTGAGGGACAGAAGTACAGACCACTGACATCACTTAGGCCACAAAAGCTATTGAATTACGTTAACCAACAACCAAATAGCTTTGTACTGGCAAACTTGCTCTGACTTTACCTGGGAATTGTTAGTTCCCTTTCAGTCAGTCACTCTCGACGTCACGTCGGAGGACCGACGAAATTGGGATCTCGCTTAGAGGGACCAATCTACTTCGAGTGTAAACTAAACGAGCCAATGCACATTGGCATGCGATTATTGCATCCAGCTGCTGCTGATCACAGCGTGAGTATAAGTAGGCAGCAGGTGCAGCGCATATTCAGCTTTTCGCTTCGGAGCCGAGCGGTTCTATCGTTCTGCTCCTGACCTCTGCAGTAGTGATAAACTACAGTCAAGCACGCTCTTCGGTGGGCTCTCGTGCTGGTGGTACGGCGCTTCAGCGGCGGTGGTTTCCCGTGTCGAGTGGGCTGCACACGGCAGGCTGCACTACCCCTGTGTGTGTTGCAGACGGCCATCTCCCCTGTGCGCTTCGGCACACTAAAAGAGCAAATTCCATACTAAAAGAGCTTCACGGGTGGAACGTCTTTTTAAAGACGCGTCTTTTTAAAGATGTCATACCATCCGTGCGTTTCTGGGTGCGGTCGTTACCTGGCGCCGGGCGATGGTCACGGTCGCTGCCTCTGGTGCCTGGGCATGAAGCACGCTGAGGTGGCTTTCGTGGATGACTCATGCCCCCATTGCGGGGGCATGACCATCTCGGAGTTGCGGACCAGACTCCGTTACCTGCAAGGGGGCGGAGTGCCCGTGCCACTGCCTAGATCTGGGGTTCCCTCTGGCAGCAGCCGGGGGCGTCCTTTTTCTAGCAGTGGGCGGACTGGTCTTACGGTCACGGTGAGGAATTCCCCTCCGGGGATGCCCGAACCCGCCGGCACTGCGAAACCAGCGGAGCTTTCAGTAGAGCAGGCTGGACCCTCCCGGGGGGTACCACTTGTATGGTGACTATGGTGCTATGTAAAATATTTTTGGCAACTTACTAGGTTTATCATTTGTCATTTTTTCCCCGATAATCGTCTGTTACCTGACTGTTGACATCGACATCGCGATACTTACGAGACATCATCGATATATGATAATATCGTCATATCACCCAGCCCTACATTGGATATTGTGTTTTTGAATAGGCTATCCTATTTCACTTAGATATACATCACATTATGGAAGTAAAATGGGTTGCAAATGGCAATTCACACTCACTTAAAAGTAATGTGTAATTTCCACAATGGTTTCCTTTTTTTTTCATTTTAAAAATTGTAGAAAGACTTATTTTCAGTGTTGAACAAATGATACATAAGATAATGATTTATTGAGCAAACTACTTCTGTTCATCATAAACTCTTGAATTTAAATCAACCATTTACTCTGACAAGTAGCACAACAAGCAAAGACCATAAATGAGTGTTTACAAAATTATAGCTGTAATTTTTGAACGAAGGGAAATTGTTACATCTGACTTTGAAATGGAGATGATTCAGCTGTTCAAAGAGCAGCTGCAGTGATAGTGAATACTGATGTAAACATGCCTGAACATAGACAAAACACCAGCAGCAGTCAGCCTCTGAGAAGACTTACACACACATGGAGGACAAAAAGAGACAAAGAGGTGATGAGGGAGTCAAAGTGCTGTCTATCAAGTCAACACAGGCTACACCTTCCTATTTTAGCTGCATGTCTTCTGTCAGTGAGCACAACATTTATATTTTAATGTCTAGACCAAGGATAGGAAATGCCCAGTTTTACCAGACATAAAAAAAATTTTATAAGCCATTTTTTATATTTCCATTTCAAATATTTGGCAAACTATTCATCCTTTAAAATATTTAGGAAGTTCACACTATCTTTGACCTTGAAAGTGCATCTAAAGGCGGTCGCACACCGGATGAGAAGCGCAGCGCCACGTCGCGTCGTGCCATGTCTTTAAATTTGAACATTATTTTCTATGAGTGTACGCACACCGTGGGCGCCATTCGGCGTCTGTCCGCGGCACCCAGTTACGCCATGTTGTACTTCTTGTACGAATTGTTCTAGACGTGACGCGACGCTTCTCATCCAGTGTGCGACCGCCTTTAGGTCCACCCTTATAATTAATCAGACACATCAGAGTTCACATGGAAAAACAAAATAAAAAACACCCTTATTCATCTGGTAGTGGGTATTAATTTCACCCTGTCTAGACCTCTTACGGGCATTCTGTTTAAACAAACATTCTTATCTCTTTCTGAAAAGCAGGTAGTTAATGCTGCAGGTAAATTCAGGTAGGACTGTAAATATCTACAGCTTTTTAAGGTGGCCATGCAAGTTGGCATCCACAAAGAAACCAAACCTGAACTGTGAGTCTTCATGTGACCTTGTAGTCATCAAAGATTTTAATAGAAGACACATGAGCATTATGTCGAACAGATGCCCACTGTAAAAAGTGAGACAGTTGTGGTAAGATCCTGTTGCAGTTACAGCGTTCAAAGTATACACAGACACATGCACACACACACTTTCACACTAGCAGATGGCAAGCACACCATAACTGACATGTACACCCTGCTTATTCTAAAAAATGTTTTTAAAAACAAGACACCTGTTTACTGTCAGCAACAGTCAGAGTCTTTCCATCACCTTATCTCCTTAATGCTATTTCAGTGATTCATGAAGTAGTGAAGTAGCTCTAGACTCAGTATCACAAAGGAACACACAAGCATCAATATATTCTCACACACACACACACACACACACACACACCTACCCATCTAGCAGATCCACCTGCTGCTTTTGATGGCTGTTTTGCCCTGCCATATAACTAGTGTTCTGTGCAGTGGTTGAATGACACACAGCTTCATTTGGCCCCAGTGGTAAGTGGTTTAACCCAGTGGGTTGTACCATAGTGTTTAAGGAGGTGGAGATCAGTGTGTGTGTGCTACAAAAGCGGGGTAACAGCTATTGCTGGAGAGAGGGAAGGACCTGACACACAGTGAAGAACAGTTAGAATTACATCACCTACAGAGACTAAAAACAACCCCATTTGGCACCTACACATAGCATCCTGCACAAAAATATATGTTGGTTAATACAACAGAATATAATTAGTGGTGCTTGATATAACAGGTAAAACAAATCCAAGACTTACTTTGAATGAAGGACACAAGTCAAAGTAAAGGGACTCAAGTCAGTCTTAGCAAGGAGTTTTTTTTTTTTAACCTGGGTCAGTAAGCAACTACCCAAAAACACTCAGTACAACTTAGTAACTGCATAGCATTGTACTTGTGACTGTGAATTCTGCACAGAAAAATATACAAATTTATATTTTCATAAAAATATTAAAAAAAATCATATCTAAAACAAATAAAAATAATAATACAATACGTTATGGCTTAAAAGTCACACACACACAGACACACAGACACACAGACACACACACACACACACAGGAAGCAGACAATAATAAATAATATTAATTATATATTAATCAATTGTATATTAATGTAAAAATATGAATCATTTTATTTATATAATGCAAAGCAATGTCCTTGTATTGTATCAGAAAATACAACAAAATACAAAAAATATATAAAATCTGTATTTCATAAAAATCATAACTAAACATTAAATATAAAAAAATATGTGTTTTGTTGTGCCTAATGATAGATAAAATTACATATTGGTTTGCCTATTTTTTATAGTAAAATATTTATTATTTTCTGCTTCCATTATAAATGTATTCCAATTTCCAATTACTTATTTATAATAAAAAATTATGTATTATAAATAAATTGTTATATTTAAAAAATATAAATATGTTTTGTTCATATATATATATATATATATATATATATATATATATATATAATGACCTCTATCACTATGGTTGCCTAATATATTGGCATACCTACTGCTAACTGTTTTAAAGCGTGTATTTGAGTGCATATTCATAAGTGAGTGGCTGCAATCTCTACAATGTTAATACTTTGACACCAGCTGAATTCTACCTCTTTAGATCACCATTAGTGGTGTGTCCCTCAGGGAACTTCAATCAGTCCTGTAGTTTTTTCCTCTCTCACTCAGGTTTCACAGCTGAATGTTTTTAATCCTTTCAAACAGGGCAGAAATTGCATTCAATGCCTCTCTGTCTCTCTGAATGTGTGACACAGGGGACAGAATGCTGCCCTTCACTGAGATCTCTGGAAACATAAGCCCTCCAACAGCCCACCAGAACTGGCACTTACCAGCTCATACAGCCTGTGTGTGTGTGTGTAAAGCGCTCTCATTACCCAAGGCTCATGTTTCAGTAAGTTGGGGATTAGAGACACACATGCTGTTTGTGTGTGTGTATGCCTAAGGGGTGTTAGGACTGAGCCACCTAGAAACTCAGTCTTCCTAGGGCATGGCCATAAACCAATCCTTTGGCTCAACTTGCTGCCAAAGAAGTTCAGAATCCAAAGCAGAGTCTTTTTCTTTTCCTTCATTCCCATGTCTCCCTCCCTTTCTGCTATACTTTAACAAGTACATCCTTTAAAATCAAACTTAATTGGTCATTCTTGTGTTGATCGAAGGAAACCGGGGCTGAAGTATGTGATGCAAGGCTGGTGAAGTATTCTGCGTGTGTGTCCTTCGTGTCGTCATTCGTTTATTTGAAGTGCTAAGGGAAGCCAAAACAGCCAGCTGCCTCGGGAGTCTCTCAACACACTCTTCAGTACGACAGAGGTTGGGAGAGTCATTGTGTAACCCAGGACCCCCTCAGACCCTGCAAGACCTTGGGTTGGGTTACTATCAGAACAAAGCCGGCTCTGTGCAAGGCAGCACTCTCAGAGGAGGCCGTGGTTCAGACGGACACACTGACACACACATACTTGTTATGGGATGTAAGAATCATATATCATGTCTGAGCCGGAGGGAAAGCAGAGTCTACCGTGTGTCTGTGAGTCTCTCGAGTACATGTCAGTAGGCACTAGTGGTCAGAATTCAATGCATTTGCGTGTGTGTTTTTGTTGTACCTAATCTAAACAGCAGCCCTCAGCAGGGCAGGTTGTTTGCTTTTCCAGTGTCCCCATAAGCCCAAGCACTGAGGCCCAAACTGAAATGCTTGGTTTAGGATGTCACTGTTTGAATAAAACTGGACGCATGGGATAAAGACTGCCATTTAAAACCGAAATCAAACAGCATCTTCTCAGAGCAATGTAATCTGGAACAGATGGTGACAATCCTGCGAACGGGACAGCTCTTCATAGAGCTTATGAAACCACGGCCCGGGTGTGGAATCTCCCATAAATGGAACTAATGGTGATAAAATGGAACATTTCACACTTCATTAGTGCTTATTTATATGAAAGCACACACTGGATTTTCCCTTCAGCAAAGAATTCTCTGGAGCAACCACAAACTGGCCTGAATTGAGCAAGGCCTCCAGGCAACCAGACTTTGCGCTATTCTGTAGGCCTACTGCATATTGCCACACTTATAGGAACCAAGGTAGACTAGAAAAAATATTGTGCTAGATAAAATATTAACTTATAATAATGTATTCGAGCGAACGCACATAACCTGATTAATATTCATGAATCCAGTAGCTCCCAAAGGCAATCCCAGCAACAAAAAAAAAAATTGAAATAATATATCAATTATTATAAATATTATACATATTTATAGGCAGCCCTCTACGAACACCTTGGCAATTTAATCGCCATTGGCTAGTAAATTTTTTAGTTTACTTGCCAGACTGATAAATATATATATACAGTGGGGCAAAAAAGTATTTAGTCAGCCACCAATTGTGGGCGAACGCACATAACCTGATTAATATTCATGAATCCAGTAGCTCCCAAAGGCAATCCCAGCAACAACAAAAAAAAATTGAAATAATATATCAATTATTATAAATATTATACATATTTATAGGCAGCCCTCTACGAACACCTTGGCAATTTAATCGCCATTGGCTAGTAAATTTTTTAGTTTACTTGCCAGACTGATAAATATATATATACAGTGGGGCAAAAAAGTATTTAGTCAGCCACCAATTGTGCAAGTTCTCCC
>NW_015505211.1:264206-297673 GCF_001515645.1 Sinocyclocheilus grahami
AATTACACTCTTAACATCAGTCAGTCAAGCATTATAATATGATAATCAATATTATTAATTAATTAATTAACTATTAATTAGAATTAAAACGTGATAACCATGTATGAATGCATATTAGTCCTTTTAACGGAACTTTGGACTGGTGGTGGTGCTTTTTTGGTCATTCAATGTTTCTGTAAAAAAAATTAAAAATTGGGGAAAAACTAACAAAAATACTGATTAGATAATAATGATACGAATTCTACTAATAAGAACAATATAAAACGCACCAAGGATTAATGAGCTACTGGATTCATGAATATTAATCAGGTTGTGTGCGTTCGCTCGAACTGATTTGCTGAAATCAAAACAGGGACGATAATAGGTGAGCGCCAGCCAATGAGATTGCCGTTTGCGCATTAGTTCCGCCCACTACCGGAGAAAGCGGTAGTTCTTAAAAGCAGAAGAATTCCAAAGGAACTCCATTATTTTGAAAATACAACAAAGGATATCGTTTACATGTAGCGCGCATAGGTAGCGCGTCAATTCTATCTCTCCCTCTCTCGCTGCGTGTGTGTGAAACAAAGCAACGGCGAGTCGTGCGCCTTCACACTAGTTTACGGTACGTTAATTACAGGTGCGTTGCACATCCATTCAGATGAACTGAAAAACAGCACAGATCGCTTGGCGGAGAGTGAAACTCTGATGCGCTCAGTCAGAGAGTGTTCGGCAAGTGAAAATATATCTGAGCTAAACTTATACTTAGCCTCCAACTCACACTTGGGAGTAAATTCTGAGAATTTATTAGTAACTGGTTAATATTAGACATTTAGTTGCCCAGAGTGACGATTTAGTCGCATATGCGAGTGATTTACTCGCAATGTAGAGGGTTGATAGGTATAATGTAGTGTGGACTTCCCTATTCCTATTGGAACAATTATTCAAATTTTATAGTTACAGTTATCGTCCTTGCTGTGAACAGGCCTTAATTTAAAGTTTGAAAAATTCTTTAAAGGACAGTCATGGATCGCTGGATTGATACATGATGAGGTCTCTCAAATAGCCTGTGTTTAACGATAATGTACTAATATTTAAATGTATCATTTGATACAATGCACTCTGTAAAAACTCAAATTATCATCAAAATGATAAAACATCTAAAATTACACTGCTAACCATACCCCTTAAACCTACCCATACCATGGTGCCTTACCCAAATCACACCTCAGTGGCATCAAATGTAAAAAAGATAAAAAAGGGTAAAAAAATAAAAATTCTCCCCATATGTACATAGTCGTTAAAGACACCTAATATGAAGTGGGATTGATGATGATGATGATTGTACTATATTATTAGTATTACCATTAGTAAAATAAATTAAACTGTAAGCACATTTTTGCAATCCAAATTCAATTAAATTTGATCAAATTATTGAACTTTGAAGTGTGACATCTTGCTTCAGGTCCAGTTGACCATGATGTGTGTGGGTCTACTGAGCTGCAAGCTGGTCATCTGGACATCAACTGAGCACCTAGAAATGGACATTCCATTTGACAAAAATTATGCAGAAGCTCATGTGCAACAGCTACAGAAATTTTACTTTTTACACATGCTGCCAGCATTAGTTGATGATTTTGCTGATAAGAAGATAAATCTGTGCAAGAAATACCTGCAGCTTTTAAACAAGTAGAGGGTGAGGAATGTGGTACACAGTATATAACACATACCAATACAATGTAAATAAGTTTCATCAGTTTGGGTTGATAGGTATAATGTAGTGTGGACTTCCCTATTCCTATTGGAACAATTATTCAAATTTTATAGTTACAGTTATCGTCCTTGCTGTGAACAGGCCTTAATTTAAAGTTTGAAAAATTCTTTAAAGGACAGTCATGGATCGCTGGATTGCTCAAATGGGGAGCTAAGAGACTTCTGACTAACATTTCAATAGGGAATTCGGCAGAAGTGATGGAAACAAGAGACTTCAGGGCCCAAGGTGTTTATTTTTTACCTGGATAGGAATGAGTGAGTTTCAGCAGAAGACATACTGTGAGATGGAGGGAGGGCTTGAGAGAGAGTGAGTTAGGAAGCATAAATTCTTTAGGGAGCAATGAATACTCTGCTTTTCCTAGATATGAACACACATTCTGCACTCAGTCTGTTCACCAGCTGTGCCTCTACACTTCGCGTTTCAGTGTTTACTATTTGAGTGAGGAGCTCTCTCCCTGAGGGACCACAGGGGTGGCAGAAAAGCAGTTATCCCACCCAGAAGGAGGTCAGTCAAAGTGTCTATCCATGGCTATCACCATGGGTGTCCACAAGGCATTTCTCTCTCACTCTCTCTTTTTATGGGTCACAGTTCCTGACCAGCTTGACCCTACTTCAGGCTAGTGCTCATCTGTAGAAAAACATCTAGCAGCTATGCTGGAAAACTGCTTTACCTCCCTGACTTCATACAGCTGCAATAGCTCCTCTCTCAGTCTTAATGGCACACGGTTGTTTCTATCTGACTTCGAATCGGAGACTTCGGCACAAAACAGCCCACTAACTGGTATCTGGTATCTGGAGAAGAAACATACACATTCTTGTACACGTCATACACGTCTTGTGATCATGATAAGAAATTTTGCAATCTGCAAAAGAGAATCTACTGTGATTATGACAGAGAACCCAGAGGCAATCAAATAATCTCTTCAAGCAGCTGGACCTTAGAAGACACTGATGTTTTCCTAATGTTTTAAGGTTATTCCAAGAAAGTCTGGGGTTGACAACTTAAGCCTTAGATCTAATCTTGCACTGGTTAAACACATGAGCTGGAATTTTGATCAATATTTCAATAGAGTCAATGGACTTACTAGGACTGGGCGATATGGGCAAAAATTCATATCTCTGTATTTTTTGGCCGATTTGCGATATACGGTATATATCTCTCTTAAAATTGGGTTCTATTATTTTTCCTCAACAGTTCTCCTCACAAAACGAAATTCATTTCAAAACACAAATTTGATAAGAACTGAGTGGAAATTATTAGCAACACCAAAATAACAGCAAAGCTAATGTTTTCTGTTAGTTTAAACAAACTAAGAAAAGTAAAACCAAACTTTGTGGCAATAATTAAGACCAAACTGAACATGGTGTGTGTTTATGGTGCGTGTCGGCAATGTTGTCTCGGCGGGGGCAGGGT
The DNA here is from genome assembly GCF_001515645.1 of Sinocyclocheilus grahami. Lineage (NCBI taxonomy): Eukaryota > Metazoa > Chordata > Actinopteri > Cypriniformes > Cyprinidae > Sinocyclocheilus > Sinocyclocheilus grahami. The sequence continues at coordinate 267,370 of NW_015505211.1, forward strand.
GTGGTGGAGTTGGGGCTTAGGTAGACGATATTTTCGGATATCGCAATATTTTTAAAGGCGATTATCGATATTGATTATATGATATTTTTGACATATAATGCCCTAATACAATGTCAGACTCAATTTATACTCTGCAACAAACAAGATATCAGACATTTCCAGTGTAAAAGCATTTAATTCATGAATACAATAAATGTTCCCTCTAAATTTTGTTCTTGCAGATCAAAACCAATTTGCATTGGACAGCCCCTTCAAGCACATCTCGAAGAAAATTACTGAAGATATTTTTGTCAAGATAACTTATTAGTATAGCTATCTCAAGTTCATAACAAAAACAAACTGGAAGCCCATAGAAGCCAAGTGTTTTTTTTTGTCATTTTCTCAAGATCCTGAGATAATGACAGAAAAAAAACTAAATGCTGTGTGTTTTGTCCCACCTTGAACAGGATGGAGGGAACAACATAATTGCAAAACATCTTATTAACAAACAAATACAAAGATAGTGCTACAGTGTCTCAGAATCACAGATGAAACAGTTAGATATCTCAGTAGTTAACTGGTCACAGTTCCTGTTGTTCTCATTTTTACTTGCTCCGAAATCGAGCAAAAGGCTTCTTAGATGCAGAAGATGCAGGAGATGAATACACTAATTGAGGCAGGCTGGTTGGCAGCCACCTGCAGGCTATGTGAGAGAGACAGTAATTATGTTGAACATTTAATGATTCTGCTTAATAGGAGTGAGAGACAGAGCAACGAGGAGAGAAAAAAGAAAACAAGCAACAACTACACAAAACATCAGGAGGGAGAGGAGAGGAGAAAATAGAAGAGGCGAGGAGAGGGTCTAATTCAGCAAAGAACACGTTAAGTGGCCATCTATGTAAATCTAACAGGTTGTCACACACAGGAAACTTCCTGTTTGCACAGAATCAAGTTTAGATGTTACCATCCATAGAACAAGATCAACTTTAAGATATCTTAGAGAGCTGTGACCTAGAGGTTAGCACATTTTTGAGTCTTGAATATAGATTGACTATGACTAATTTCTTGATCTTTTTTCCTCCCAAAAAACTGTTTAATATTTAAATCAAGTCGTCATCTTTATTTATATAGTGCTTTATATAATACAGATTGTGTCAAAGCAGCTTCACAGTGTCGAACAGGAAAATAGTTTGTCAATAATGCAAGAGGACAATAACAAACAGTAAATTTTTCAGTTAAGGTCAGTTTATTGATGTCTTTATCCAGTTCAGCTCTCTTCCAATAGTGTCTTGTGTAATCAAGTCGACAATATTGCCAGAAATTAAGCGTCCCCAAGTAAGCAAGCCAAAGGCTCCATTAGTGACAGAAATGAAGGGAAAAAATGATCTTTGTCTTTTTAACCTTTAAAATTTGCCACAAATTATGAGACAAACCTGACAATGACATCTGTTTATCCCTTCTTCTCTTCCCTCTTCAGTGCTCAAAACAGCCTACAGCCCAATAAATGATCTAAGATCTGTTTTGCTCTGCTCGTTTGGAGTTTGATCTATATTTTCCTCTCAGAGGTGACTCTTCCCTCTCGTCACGCTGTTGAATGTGTGGCATTTTGTGAGCGTCAACCACCTGAGCATGAAAAACACAGGAGTGAGCCTCTCGTTGTAGGCTCCAGGCAAATATTGACATCTTTTCTGTTGCCTGTCTCTCAGCTCTTCAGTTCTACGTTCTCTTTCTTCTTTTGTTCATAAGGGTTAAGAGTCTGAGTGACTGGTAATCCTCTGTAACAGAGAGCAGTGTCCTGTGTACACTCACTGTCTTTCATCTTCCTAAAACCCTCCAATAAAAATACCACAGCGCCTAAGCTCATTTGCACCCGTGTTTTGAAGGACGATCCTCTTTTCTCCATCCCTTCTGCCAATGTAAAGATTTGCATATGGCAAGGCAAGAAGGGGACAAGGGGAATGTGAAGGAGAGAGGAAAAAGAGAGAGAAAAGACACACATTTAAATGGAAATAAGAGTCTGAAGGGAGACGAAGTGGCCTGGCAGTCAGTGGGAAGAGAAAGCATATTTGTGTACTGTTTCCCAAGCGCCAGCTTTTCAGAAGCAGAGGAGGTGGGCATGTGTTAGTTTAAGGCGCACAAAGGGAGTTTTAATCCTTTCAGAAAAAGGGTCGCCATTCAGCGCCCCTCTGAACCTCACAAATCAAACCTCTAAAGGCCTTCAAAGAGCAGAATGTGGGAAATGTGTTTGGGGTCCTGAGGGAGTGAAGCAAGGGGGAAAAGGAGGAACAAGGGGCTTGTTGCATCAATCAGTCGCTCTCTCTCACCTCCTCCTCCGGGGTCAGATTTCTTTCCAGCCTCCGTCACCCCCTCCCCATCCCACCCATCATGCTCTCCATCCTGGTAACGCACCATTACAGAGGAATGTGGATTCACAAGGCTGGGCTCCATTATGTTGGCCTGTCCGGGGTTTGTAAAATGGGGGAGCTCAAATTCCAAAGACTTTAAAAGCAAATTAGCGGTGTGCTGATGGGCTCCTGCTGTCTAAAGACACTGATGTTTTAAAAGCAACTCAACTGACTCCCTGGATCCTTTGACTCACTGCAGACTCCACACGAACCAACTTCCTATGCGCCTGGTGGGACGTTTACATGCACACAAAGAACAGACGGTGGGCGCATCGCAGCTCCTCACTGTATAAACACAAAGCGTGCTTTTAAAATAGACACGGCAAACAATATCACACACGCAGAGTATCAAACCAGCAGGGTAGAATTGCTTCTTCCACTACCGTCTGTGCCGCAGATCCACCACCTTTATTTAGCATTTCACAACTAATCAATTTCCATAACAGAAGCCAGACGCCGCTGCACATGGGACCCAGTGTGTGGCGTTTACACATGCTGCGTGCCTGAAATGGATTTTCTCATTCATCACTCAGCAGCACATTGGGATCTGTTTAACAGAGTGGCTCAGATGGATTTCTCCCAGCCCATACGCTGTGAGAAAGCAGGGATACAACACACTGTGCCTGTCAATGGAATCCTAGTCAGCCTTGAGGAAATGCATTATTTCCCATGCCACCCCGGAAAGAAAAACACATTAAACGTAATCTGAATGCAATATTGGTAAATAAGGTTGTCTAGAATAATGTGACGGATTCTAGTTTATGACTTGTGAAGCATCGAAGATTGCATGCTTCACAGTTGTATATATAATACCTACAATACATAACAGTATTTATTATATAGACTGGGATTATCCTCACACATGACGATACTAATATACATTTTTCGATCATAACACTATAATAACACCTTTAAAATATAATTTGACATAAAACAACAACCATAACGATTTTTAGAGTATGCGCCTCTATATGAACAGTAAAATCTGTCAACAACTACAGAACTGTGATTTACACAAGCAATAAGCACATAAGCAGAATGGAATGAAGAAAGTCTACCACATACCTTTAACAGCAGCTGTGCTGAATAGTTTCTCTGAGCTGGCATCGGAGCCCTGAGAGAGAGAGAGAGAGAGAAAGAGAGAGTCAGTACATCTGCTTCAGAACTAAGCAGGTGGACTTCATCATCAAAGGTAGCGCAGCACTAATGAGCGCAAAAATTCAGTCACTTCCCAGAGCGGCCACTGGATGGCACTGTGGCTCCATACGCAAAACGACGCGCCGCACTTGAGACCTGGTTGAACGCATTAACATTGCTATATGTTATTGTGCAACATCCAGCGTTGCAATTTACGCATTTAGGTAATGAAAGCCTATTTAAGTGACAATGTGGTGTCAAAGGGGCATCGGCTAATTCAATTGACTAAACAGCAACAAAGATAGAATCATTACAGCCCATCCATTCGCGTCTAACCTGACTCTCATTCAAGAGGAAAATAATACACGAGCTATGTGCACTTTTTAACAATTTTACAATGATTAACAAACACAAAAACAAACAGAAGAGCTTTTGAGCGGATGTAAACTGGCATGGGTCTTTCTTTGGATACCTAACTAAGAATATATTCTCAGAAAAACAGCTTCATTGGAAAGCAATTATTCTGACAGGTTTGGCAACACTAACGTTATATCCATATCCTGCTCGAGGCAAAAACGACAATGACAAGGTATACAAAACATTTCTTAGCTCAAATTAGCTATAGCCTATAAATAAAACGTTAAGGCCATTTTCACAGCTGAAAATATGAATAATAATGATAATAATAATGTGATATGCATTCATTAACATGACGTCAAGAGACATCGTTTCCACACAACGTCGTGTTTGCGCGACTGCTTTATTCATTTCAAACCACAACCGAAAAACATCTGGCAACATTCACTGCAGAGATTTCAATTACAATTATCCACAACCAACGACAAGAAAACAGCGCTCCAAATCCTCCAGCCATCGACTAATCCACTGAAACTGCTTTTAATAATTCCCCTAAAACGTCGAATGACATTGTAGTCATCGAGATATGAACTAAAAAATACAATTTTGAGAGATATGAAGGTGCGGTGTACCTTTTGATGTGGCGAGGTTGGCACAGAGGAAAATAAGTCAAGAAATCACTTTCAGGTTTCGATAAATACGCCGTTTCACATTCTGCTGGTCAAACAATGTAATCCACAAACAAGCGGCGAATTCCTCTAGCTCCCTTTGACAGAATGACAGCCATGCAAAATAAGAAGAGGAAGAAGAAAACCATCCAGAGCTCAAAGCGAGAGAGGCTCTCAAACAAAAGCAGCCATGTGTCTGGTACCCAAGGGCGCAGAGAAGTGGAGAAATCCTTCAGCTCGTCCTCTTCGCGCGAAACGGCCGTTTGAAATCCTCGCCAACCGTCGCTTAACGGACGCGGACTTCTGCGCTCTTTTGTGTCAGAGGCGCGCTCAGTGACAAACCATCCGCGCGCCTGTCTCCCGTGCGCTCGTGCAGAGCAAGAAAATCCAACAAAGCATACAGTATTTTCCTCCTATAGGCAGATTGGGTGGAGTAAAGCCGCACTAAAACCGCCGCTTCCTTTCCTCGAAATCGTCGCTGGTCTGAAGCTCGGGTCCTGTCGCTGGCTCCCGTCCCTCGCGTGAGTGCTGCCTGTATCCACACAAACTCTCGCATTCACCCACGGCGCGACCGGGTCCTCCCACTTCCTGATTCTAACCTGACTTCATTCAGCTTCTACCCCCTGCTTGTTTCTGCCGCACACACACAGAACGTGCTTCCTCCGCTCAGCTTCACCGGACAGACGGTGCGTGTACGATGCTCAATGAGCGCTACTGGCAGAGGAGTCCTGAAAGAGTGCAAACAGGAGACGGAGCGACCAGGAGGAAGAGAGAGAGAGAGAGAGAGAAGAGGAGGGAACTGGAATAGAATGATATTCTTTCACTCTCTGGCCAGAGTGAGATGATGTCAGCTGCTAATGAATTTCCCAGTAGTGCAGCTAGCTACTGTGAAGGGGAGGGCGACAGAGACTCTCTTCATGAGCAGCACACACCTCTCTGGTTCCCTCAGCCACAGCCTTCCTTCACTGGGGTTAGAATCACCCAGGCTGACCCAGAACAGCACCGTTTGCCCTGCTGAATAATTAGTGTCAATAGTGTAGTGATGTATGAAAACCGCTCACGCCGAAGTCACTTCCAAACCAAGTATACTGTTGGTCAACGCATGAAAAACTGAACCCGATGCAAAAATTGGGGAGCCTTTGCGTGGATTGCTTTTGAAATGGCTGGAAAAAGTTTGCCAAGCAACAGTAAATGTGACTGCATCTTTAAAAAAATGACAAGCGGGCGAGAGCTGCTGTGTATTGTTGGGACTAACATGGCAATATTTAACACCAGGAAAACAAATTTAAGACTAAACTGATCAACCATTGATTTAATAAGCCTAGGGCTTCTACCTACCCTTTTTTTTAAATTTCGAACAGGTTGAATATATGTAAAAGAATACATATATTTGTTTGTTGTTTGTTTATTGGTATTTATTTGTATATTTATTATGTGTTTTTTTTTCTTTTTGTATTTTTAATAGTTCGAAATAAAAAATTAATTTAAATTTAAATTTTTTTTTAAATTGAACCACATCTGCAGCATTTTTACACTAAAGGCTTGTTCACACCGGGACGAATATTTATCGCCGACGTTTAATGCCTCGTGACTAAACAAAGGGCACCAATGTGAGTGTGCACACCGACGCGCAAAACGCAAGGCGTAAAAGCGTAATTTTTAAAAACCGCCTTGGGATCGTTTTTTGGTTTGATGCACCGCGTTAAAAACAGGCCGACCAATGAGATTGGTGCTTTTATTCACGTGCCTGGAGCTGCTGAAGTTACAGTAAAACACGACTTGGTGGCACTCAAGCACAAAACGGTCTTGCCGAGCACACACTGATACCTAACGACGAAGAGGAAGTAAGTAGACCAAGAAGATGCATCGAGGCAAGATGAATGTAGAGCTGCTGGTCTCATTGGTGTCTGAACACAAAGGGCTTTATGCGGACGCGGACTTCTGCGCTCTTTTGTGTCAGAGGCGCGCTCAGTGACAAACCATCCGCGCGCCTGTCTCCCGTGCGCTCGTGCAGAGCAAGAAAATCCAACAAAGCATACAGTATTTTCCTCCTATAGGCAGATTGGGTGGAGTAAAGCCGCACTAAAACCGCCGCTTCCTTTCCTCGAAATCGTCGCTGGTCTGAAGCTCGGGTCCTGTCGCTGGCTCCCGTCCCTCGCGTGAGTGCTGCCTGTATCCACACAAACTCTCGCATTCACCCACGGCGCGACCGGGTCCTCCCACTTCCTGATTCTAACCTGACTTCATTCAGCTTCTACCCCCTGCTTGTTTCTGCCGCACACACACAGAACGTGCTTCCTCCGCTCAGCTTCACCGGACAGACGGTGCGTGTACGATGCTCAATGAGCGCTACTGGCAGAGGAGTCCTGAAAGAGTGCAAACAGGAGACGGAGCGACCAGGAGGAAGAGAGAGAGAGAGAGAGAGAAGAGGAGGGAACTGGAATAGAATGATATTCTTTCACTCTCTGGCCAGAGTGAGATGATGTCAGCTGCTAATGAATTTCCCAGTAGTGCAGCTAGCTACTGTGAAGGGGAGGGCGACAGAGACTCTCTTCATGAGCAGCACACACCTCTCTGGTTCCCTCAGCCACAGCCTTCCTTCACTGGGGTTAGAATCACCCAGGCTGACCCAGAACAGCACCGTTTGCCCTGCTGAATAATTAGTGTCAATAGTGTAGTGATGTATGAAAACCGCTCACGCCGAAGTCACTTCCAAACCAAGTATACTGTTGGTCAACGCATGAAAAACTGAACCCGATGCAAAAATTGGGGAGCCTTTGCGTGGATTGCTTTTGAAATGGCTGGAAAAAGTTTGCCAAGCAACAGTAAATGTGACTGCATCTTTAAAAAAATGACAAGCGGGCGAGAGCTGCTGTGTATTGTTGGGACTAACATGGCAATATTTAACACCAGGAAAACAAATTTAAGACTAAACTGATCAACCATTGATTTAATAAGCCTAGGGCTTCTACCTACCCTTTTTTTTAAATTTCGAACAGGTTGAATATATGTAAAAGAATACATATATTTGTTTGTTGTTTGTTTATTGGTATTTATTTGTATATTTATTATGTGTTTTTTTTTCCTTTTGTATTTTTAATAGTTCGAAATAAAAAATTTATTTAAATTTTAATTTTTTTTTTAATTGAACCACATCTGCAGCATTTTTACACTAAAGGCTTGTTCACACCGGGACGAATATTTATCGCCGACGTTTAATGCCTCGTGACTAAACAAAGGGCACCAATGTGAGTGTGCACACCGACGCGCAAAACGCAAGGCGTAAAAGCGTAATTTTTAAAAACCGCCTTGGGATCGTTTTTTGGTTTGATGCACCGCGTTAAAAACAGGCCGACCAATGAGATTGGTGCTTTTATTCACGTGCCTGGAGCTGCTGAAGTTACAGTAAAACACGACTTGGTGGCACTCAAGCACAAAACGGTCTTGCCGAGCACACACTGATACCTAACGACGAAGAGGAAGTAAGAAGACCAAGAAGATGCATCGAGGCAAGATGAATGTAGAGCTGCTGGTCTCATTGGTGTCTGAACACAAAGGGCTTTATGACTAACGCGACAGCGACTACAAAAATCTCGATAAGAGGGAGTTGTTATGGAGAGGAATTGCAGATCAAATAGGATTCGATGTGTACCGGGGTATTTCTGTTTTTCATTAAGCGCCATCTAATGTCAGGGAGTGAATTTGCACGTTCACTCGGCTCATCGCCTGCGAAAATCGCTTGGGTAAGCGCGCGCGATAATCGTCCCGGTGTGTACGAGGCTTAAGACTGGCCTCAATTGTGTTTTCAAACCATGGTGTAATATTAACCTCCTTCCTCCAGGGTTTGAGGAAAAGATTGAAGATCTAATTCCACTAACCTCAGTTCATGGACACTCAAACCCAAACAATCCACCAATCGTAAAATAAAGCTGGACATTCCTTGAAAATCTCCTTAATCTGACTGATTTGGGGTCCCTTGGCTTAGCAAACCAGTTATTAACCCTCTGCACTGCGGGTCAATGGATTAACAAGGCACTCGCATTGCAGTGACCTCTGACCTTGACTGCCCCCAAAACAGTAAGAGAATGAGTTAGCTTATCGCTGAATGTTTATCTTTCCTTCTCTATATCTTTCAGCCCTTCTCCTTTGAGCCAGGAGGAAAAAAGGAGCTGCACGCTCCATCAATATAAGACCACACTCAACCTCTAACATCTGCCTCAACCAAACAACAGACGTGAGTTTATTTTTCTATGTGTGAATTAAAATAGTTTTTCCGCAAGTTCAACACATGTAATCTATAGAGTAAAGTATTTTATTATTTCGTACAGTATATTACAACTGAACTTTGAATCTTAGAATTGCACAATAAAACAAAAAATGAAATAAAAATATAAAAAAATATTATTTTAAATTATTTTTATTAAAATAGAATGTCTCAAAAATACAATTCAATGAAAATAAAATATTAAAATGATCATTTTAAATTTTATCAACATAAAATATAGAAAAAATATTTTATAATGCTACTTTATAATTCTACTACTTGTATTAAAAATATTATTATACTTCTATTTTTTAGTAAAATTGTATTATACTACTATAATATTATTATGCTACTTAAATTAGCAACAAAACATATTCACACCAAATTGTGTACAGTTATATATTTAGAGTTTACATAAAAGTGTTTTTTTTGTCTTTGTTTATTCAGCTTCATATAGATGAAATGACCATAAAAAAGAAATGAAATCCAGTAAACCATCTTGGTAAGGGACCCCTGAGAGAGCAGACAGGCTCTTAACACAAAACAGAGAAGTCGTTGCCACTCAAGGGAGAGGAGGGTGTGGATAACATTCCGATCAGAAGCGCGTTTTCACTTGTCTTTTCAATGTGTATGTGGACAACGTCCGGATACAGGTCGCATGTTAATGCCAAGTGTAAACGCAGCCTAAGTGTAGGCTGTGGAGGACAGGTTCAGCACTGCTTAGGGGCCCCCTGCTCTGGGTCCCAGATCAGGTGGTCAGTAGCGTCACTATCAAACGCCCTTTGAGAGTTTCAAGAAAACAACATTGTTAATTAACCATACAAAGTGCAGTTATAGATACTTATATGAGCAATGAGTTCTAATGAGTTGAAGTGAGTACTAATTTGAAGTGGCAGTGGGGTATGGAAAAGCACTTGGTGAAGCTTTTAAGTGCAATTGCAACAGTGTTCAACCAAAATAACAGGACAGAATCGTAAAAAAAAAAAAATCTAAATTCTATTCAAATTTAAAACAGATCCATGTGTGATATTACTTTTTAACATTTTTTATTTGAGGTTCACATTTACTACATAATATATTATGCTTGTCATCCCCCCAATCCCCCCTCCCCCAAACCGCATAGTATATTTTTATTTGGACGTACTGTAGAGTAACCGTGGCAAAACTGGTTTCATCTATATTTGATTACATAGATATGATTACATTATGATTACATATATGGAGCATGTCAGGGTTTGGATGAGGTGCACCAAAGCAGACTTCATTCCCGAAATCAGAGCTCGCTCTCCTAAATGTCTATCATCAGATTTGAGCGAAACCTCAAGCCTGTGATTACCGCTCTCTGCTCCACAATCAACGTCCGGATCTCTCAGTGCAGATTATTTTTAATTCAAATGAAACGCTGACAGACTACAGAAAGCAGGCAGAGAAAGAGAGAGAAAAAGAAAGATATGGAAGGAAATGCAGCAAGAGAACATGTCGTAGAACTGCCAAGAAACTAATTTGAAGTGGCAGTGGGGTATGGAAAAGCACTTGGTGAAGCTTGCCAGAAAAGTGGAATAGGAGATCAAACATTAATATCCAGAGTTATGCTATGTATGCCAATAATTGCTGTCTGTGCCTGTAAAATTCCACCTATAGACCATAAGCCCTTTCTGCTGTCGTTTTGTCATATTTTATTCCTTTTTCTGGCCTTGATCCTCTGCTTCAAAGTAACCAGAGCCGCATTTTGCCTTTCTCCTTTATTCCTCCCTCCCATTCGCTTCTCTGCTTTCTTTCCCACTCAAAACGCATGGTTTAATTTCACAGGAACTCTGTGCTAGATTGCAATCACAGGAGATCGGCGCTCTGTTATGGTCTCTACGGCTATTACGGAAGCAATCTCTCATTCTCCCTCACTCTCTTTTAAAATATTGCTGTGCATAAGTGTAACCTGAGGGGACTGGATATAATGTGTTAAATAGGCTAGCTCTGACTGGCCCTTGTCTGTAATCTCCTCTCTTGTATTCTCTCTGTGGTCTTTTCAGCTGGAGCCTTTGAGAGACACTCAAAAGAAAGGTCCATTTCTAGTGACACTTAAAACTTTGCCAGTCAGGAGGGAACATTGACCAGCTCATCTGGGAGGCCTACGGGATGGTATTAGTGGTGTGTAAAGCACAACATCAACAATGCCAGTGCAGAGGAGGGGAGAGAGTTTTCACAAGACAAAAGAGCTGCGGACACAGATGCAAAGATGGAGCGATCTTCTTTCCTCTGCTCTTTTCTACAAACAGAAATTCAGAGCGATAAGGCTCCTCTGGTTCCATCCGCAGCTCCTGTCTGCAATCTGCTAAGCGCAGGTCTTTGCACAGCACTGTTCACAAGGGGAAATAATGGGAATGTGTATGTATGTGTGTTGTACTGGAATTGCAACACCTTTTGTTTACCTTACTTCTTGAATAAACAAAAAAATTGTGGCCAATTTTGGGAACAAGTGCAAATGCTCAGACCAATCAGTTTCAAAAAGAGAAATACAAAACATGTGCTAACTGAAAGAAAACAAGCTGATAAAAAATTTGTACAATATTTGGTAATAATATAGCATAACAAGAAATGTATAAGCATTTTTTTGGAGGCAGGTTAATTTTTGACTGGAACCACTACAGGTGCAAAAACACCTGTAACAAAAAATAACAAAGGTTTTTTTGGGATGTTGTTGTACCCTGTGTGAGCAAAGTCATGATGTTTTAGTCCAATGCTATAACATTAATTGGTGTTTTCTGGAAAAAGGAAATCCTCTCTGGGTCAAAATGACTGGAACAGGACATGAGGGTTAAAAGTGTCGTATCTTAAAGGGACAGTTCATTCAGAAATGTTAATTCGGGTCAAATTTAAAAGAACATTGGACCCCTTTTTTGGATTCTGCTGAAGAAAGAAAGTCATACAGGTTTGGAACGATATGACGGAGAGTAAACAATGGCAGAATTTCAACTATCCTACCTAATTTTAAATATCCTATCCTAAATTATTACATTTGGTTACATCCTTTCTCAGACTGTATGTGTGCGATACAACTTTTGAGTCTAGCCTGCAATATTTCCTGACCTTGTTTCCCCCGTTTCCCCCTCATTCTCTGTCTACTATATAAATAAAAGTGGAAAAAGAGACAAAAATAAAATTGATTTACTTGTAGATGTATTAGCGTGCATTATTAAATAGTCAAAGATGTGAACACTTTGAAATGGAACAGTCAACAAACCAGGTTGAACCTTGAGAACCTCGAGTGGCGCATACACAAAACTCTAAACACAAAACTCCAGATAATCTTCCATCTCTCGCTTCCTGTTTTCAGGCAGCGGTACAACACTTTTTCGCTGCTGAGACTTATCTGTGTGAGACCACTCAACGTAGCCTATGACAGCTCCTCTAATCTCCCTCCTCCCCAAACACAGCACGCTGACAGCCTACCATACATATATTAATCACACAGCACATAACAGTAGGGGAAAGATGTACACATACACGGCCTGCAGTGACCCACACAAATATGTGACATGCAACACAAATACACACACTGATATTATGTGTAAACTTTCAACACACTCTTTCAGTGATGTTTTAAAAATATACTGACAATTGGATGTGTGATAAAAATGGAGAAGGTTAGGTAACACGTATGTGAGGGGCAGACAGGAGTGCGAGACATCCATCAGATCCACCGAGACTTTAGGAATTTTAAAAGCAGCCTATTCAGACTAAATTATCTTTGGCTTCCGCGCTTTGCGATATGAACCTCACATCGTGTATCGTTTCACACAGGTCCAGGAAACACAGGCACTCAGCTTACCCAGTGGAAAAAAGAGAGGGTGAGTACGTAACTTAAGTATTATCAGTTTATCTAGATACTATCTCTCTCAGTCAAAAGCCGGTTTAGAGCAGGCAAATGGTATGGCTACAATGTTCAACATTATCTCCATCTGGAAGCCCGTAATGACACGGGCCAGAGTCGAGCCAGTTGGCTGATAAGCCCCAGTGCAGGTCTAGCCGCTCTCTCGCTCTCTTAAAACAAACTGGACAGGAAAATTGGTTTATCCCTCCTGTCTCAAATGCTCTGGTTACGCCCTTAATATGTTTTCGTCTGTCGTTCGCTCAACATATTTTCAGCGGGAAGGAAAGGAGAGAAAAGCAGAGGTCCAAATTACAGGCATGACTGAGAGCACGGGTCACCGTGCCAAGAGTCAATTCAGAGCAGATCAGAAACACCAATTCATGCATGAATGCAAAGAAAATAAGAGTGGTTAAACAGTCAGGATTCATTCATTCAAATAAACCTGTGCCATATGGAAATTATTTAGTTAGCTATAGCTTGAAAGTAATAACGCACATGGAAACACACATAAGCGTATTTATGAGAACATTATGTCATAATGTGCGCTATGTTAAAAATCGAATTTAGTATCATAAAGGTGTAACTGCTCAGAGCTAAAAAGAATGAAACCAGCACACCGATCTGGTTTGGGGGCATTTTGGTTCAGACTTTATGAATATGCCATATTAATCCCTCTGCCTAATAGGGGCTCAATCTGGCTAGGAACATTTTCAGGAAATGATGCTTCAGGCTGTTAGAGATTGCTACATTTCAATGAGCGACCACTTTGCTGCACGCCAGTTAATTGGTGTGGTATTGTTTTATCAAAGAATCCTGTTTAGTTTCTAAACAATATTAACCAGCTGTTTTCAAAATTGATAATAATAAGAAATGTTTCTTAAGCACCAAATCAGTATATTAGAATGATTTCTGAAGGATCATGTGACACTGAAGACTGGAGAAAATTCAGCTTTGCAATCACAGGAAATAATTACATTTTAAAATATAAAAATGAGCTTGGACCACTTCTCTTCTCCATCTACATGTCATCATATAAATCTGTCATTCAGAAACATGGCTTTTCCTATCACTTCTATGCTGATGACACTCAACTCTACTTCTCATTCCAACCAGCTGATCCGATGGTAGCTGTTTGCATTGCAGCCTGTATGACAGACATTTATGGCTGGATGAAGGACCATCACCTTCACCTCAATCTTGCTAAGACAGAACTGCTCGTGGTCTTAGCCAACCCAGCACTTCATCACAACTTCTCTATACAGCTAGGTTCGTCAACCATAACTCCTTCCAGAACAGCCAGGAACCTTGCAATTGTGATTGATGATCAGTTAGGCTTCACAGAGCATATTGCTACAATGGCCCGGTCCTGCAGATCTGCCTTATACAACATTAGGAAGATTAGACCCTTCCTATCAGAGCAGTCCACATAACTCCTTGTCCAACCTCTTGTTTTCTCCAGACTGGAATATAGTATTACTCTCTTGGCGGGTCTTCTGGCATGTACTATTAAGCCTCTGTAACTGATCCAGAATGCAGCAGCGAGAGTGGTCTTCAACGAGCTGAAGAAAGCTCTTCATCAGTTTGCACTGGCTGCCAATAGCCGCTCACATTAAATTCAAGGTACTGATGTTTGCCTAAAAGACAACCACTGGCTCTTAACCAATATACCTAAACTCACTAGTTCAGAGTTATGCGCCCTCCAGAAGCTTGTGTTCTGCAAGTGAACGATGCCTCGTGGTGCCATCCCAAAGAGGCACAAAATCTCTCTCACGGACCTTTTCCTGGACTGTTTCCAGCTAGTGGAATCTCAGTTCTCAAACCATTTTCAAAAAACGTCTAAAGACATCTTTTTCATCAGCACCTGATCAATTAATACTAGCACTTACCTATTCTATTCTATTATTAGTTTTTTTCTAATGTATTAAAAAAGTGCTGTGTACTGTGCTAGACTAACTGAGACTTGTCACAGCACTTGTATACTGTTGCTGTCTTGTTGGTCTGATTGCTTCTATTGTTCTCCTCATGTGTAAGTCACTTTTGATAAAAGACTGCTAAATGATTAAATGTATATGAACATTTTAAAAATAGAAAAGTTATTTTAAGTTTTTCAGAATATTCATTTTTGCTTTTTTTTTTTTGATTGCTTTTGTTCATTAGTAGGTTAAGGTTTGTCTATATTACACCCCTTTTTCGTCAGCACCTGATCAATTAATACTAGCACTTACCTATTCTATTCTATTATTAGTTTTTTTCTAATGTATTAAAAAAGTGCTATGTGTACTGTGCTAGACTAACTGAGACTTGTCACAGCACTTGTATACTGTTGCTGTCTTGTTGGTCTGATTGCTTCTATTGTTCTCCTCATGTGTAAGTCACTTTTGATAAAAGACTGCTAAATGATTAAATGTATATGAACATTTTAAAAATAGAAAAGTTATTTTAAGTTTTTCAGAATATTCATTTTTGCTTTTTTTTTTTGATTGCTTTTGTTCATTAGTAGGTTAAGGTTTGTCTATATTACACCCACTCCTGAATGAGTGAAACAGACGTGCAAGCCAGAGAAATAAAGAGAGAGCAGAATAAAGGGATTATGAGAGACAGTCAGACAGACACAGAGGGAGGGCGAACGAGACAGAGAAATGTCCTGCTGCGACTTTAAGGTGAATCACGGCAAGTAATAGCCGGGAAATGCTGCATCAAAATCTGTCTGACCTGCCACATATCGCTGGGGCCCAGAGCACTCTGGATGGCAGCAGAAACGCTAGGCCTCTCGAACACTCTGTCAAGACCTCTCTGTCAGTCCCAGCATGCAGGAAGACTACTCTGCCCCTCCCTCTGCCCGCCTTGGCAGACTACCTCCAGGCTTCATTGGGCTGAAATGCTACAAAGTGGGCGTCTGATGACCGGCTCTCTGGGGATCAGAGATGGCCTCGAGACTTCAAACGCCAGAAGGCTGACAGGCAGCAAGGGAGGTCTCTCTGACTCTCTCTGTCTCTCTAACTGCATCTCACCCCACCGACCCTGGAGGGGTTTCTAATTGTGTTTCACAGGGAGAGCAGAGCTAAATAAGGTCCTTGTTCTCTCTTTAGCTGCCACCCTGCTGGGGGGCAGGGAGACGGCGAGATGGAGAGGAAGATGGGAGGAGGTGTGCCTCCTCTGTGTGACAGAAAGCTTTAACATGTCAGAAATCTTGTGGGAGAGAAGGACAGAGAGCTTAGATTTCCCTGCAGGTAAAAGAAGAACGCGGCAGAATGAACGAGATAAATGACAGGGGAGACTGAACAAAGAGGGTGTGACGGGAAGAATGTAATTGTCTCTAAAGCACTCTTAACCCTTTGGCTGACATGAGTGCTTGCGTGCGTGTGTGTAATGCAACAAGGCGATGAAGATGAAAGTGAAGGCTATGGCACGAGGATCTATTTTGAAGCTGTGTGGATTTAAATATTTCATGCTCTTCTCTGGCCCCTCCCCCCGAGAGCTACCGCAATGTTTGTGGTGACTGTGGCCTTTCATTATCTCCCCTTCAAAGTGGGCCGGCAGTGGCAAATCACAGTCCTCGCCCGCAATCTATGCAACCCTTATCTGTGACAGCATCTCATTAACCGCACATGGCAATTAAAACAATTACTGATAAGAGAGTAAGAGTGTATCAGAGCCCACAAACACACAACAGATACGAGATGTGTGCGCCGATTAACATGTGTCGTTATCAGGAAGAGTGCTAATCTCGGTCTTATCTCGAGTGTGCCGAGTTGCCTACAAAAAGCAGAGACTGACAATGTGACACAACATATCATCATCTATTAGGAAAGGTGGATTTACTCATTATACAGACACAGCTAAAGTTTGAGATTACATCCAGCGAGTTAAGACTTGATATCTCAGCATCTTAAACGTTAGATTTTCTGCTTTAGGTTATACAAAATATAATGTAACTGAAGTCTGAAGCAATAAGGCAGAAGATAAGAGACATTACAGTGTTTGCACCATGGTCAAAAGACAACAGTGCAACATAAATATGACTAAAGACCAATTAAAAATAAATAAATGAATATATTTATCAATGGCTGCAACTGCTGATGAATAAAATTATCAAAAAGATACAGAAAATAATCAACAATGAATTTCATTCTGTGCACTGAGCAAGGAAACGTCCAGCAGTGAGGCCACTTGACAATAGTGAAAACAGCGCTTCTATAGACTAGATGCATCTGAAAAATAGTGAATCATACATCGAATGATGATCAAAATGATCGATAAATGCACCAAAAATAATAATCACAATAAAACATTTGACACACCAGTTCAAAAGTCTGAGGACAGTAAGATTTTTTTTGCTTACCAAGGCTGCATTTATTTGAGCAAAATACAGTAAAAACAGTAATACTGTGAAATATTATTACAATTTAAAACATATATCCTAGTTTAATATATTTTAAAATGTTATTTATTTATTTGATGTCAAAGCTGAATTTTCAGCACCATTACCCCAGTCTTCAGTGTCACATGATCCTTCGAAAATCAATCTAATACGCTGATTTGCTGCTCGAGTATCATTTCCTATTATTATCACCAAAGTTGAAAACAGCTGTGCTGCTTAATATTTATTTTATATATATATATATATATATATATATATATAAAAATTTTGTGGAAACCATGACACATTTTTTAGGCTTCTTTAATGAATAAAAAGTTCAGAAGAACAGGATGTATGTGCTTTTGAAACAAAATTACGTTTTCTTTTGATCAATTTGCTGAATAAGTAGGTTATTAATTACAAAAAGTAGTAAGTATTAGACTTGTTAATTTCTTCTAAATATACTGTATATTATATATATATATATGTATATTTATTGCATATTTATATTTACCTAGTGAAAATTGTGAATGGTAGTGTTTACACACACAAACTAGCACACTGTTCAATCTGCTCTCCATAAATCATAAAAAACTAAAAGGTCAACCACTATTAACGATAGTGTTAAATGTGGCTCATCCAATCAGATTTAGAGCCGGAACTGTTTTATAAAGTTGTGTTTAAAAGCATTACAGCCATTATATCATGTTAAATCTCTTCTGAAGGAGCCCATTCAGAGTGTGTTTGCATGTTTACTCTCAATCTCCTGTGTGGCATGGCCAAACTGATTTGTAGAGTAGATTTCCAGGTGGTTGCAATGCATATCTGTGTGTGTTGTTTTATAAGGGTTGCCTGTCTGGCTGAAATAGAGATGCCTTTGAGAGGGCCTGCACTGAGTCGGCGGAGGAATTCCTCTCGTTCTCGGCACACTTATATGCCTTTGACGAGCTAAATGTGCACTTTGTGAGGCCTGTGCCCCAAGAGGAGAGAAGCACACATTAACAGTAAAGTCCACTGCACAACACATGCATGTGTGAACAACATGCACACGGTGCAAAGTGAGACTAGGGGTGTTGCTTTGTTTTTATATAGATTTGCACAGCTTTGAATGGGTGAGAAAGTGTGTGTGTGCGTGCATGATGATGTGAGAAGAGTGTTAATATATGTGCACGATGAGTGTGTATAATTGGTATGATTATGTATGTACAAACATGTGAGTAGGTGAGTTTCATGTCAGGTTGATCTGTGTGTGAAAGCTGGCTTTGTGTAGGTAACACTGCTCAACAGTACAGATTTTTTTCTGCTGGTTCAGCCGAACCATTAGTTCAGATTATTAAATGCCCTGACAAAACTTTAACTGGTGTTGCCACAAAAAACTGAAATTTTCGTTAGTTTTCTTTACAACAAGAAGAAAAACTCCAAAATAGTTTAGAAATTTGCAGTAATACATAGAAATTTCAAAACTATGATGCAATTCCATGACAGATAAATTCATAAAAAAACAATTTTCTGGGAAACATTTAATAATCAATCAATCAATCAAATAAATAAATACACATATTATTTATAAGTAATCATTTATAAGTATATTTATTTATTTACACAGTATATATATATATATATATATATACTGTGTAAATAAATAAATGTTTATGTGGAGCAATGTAATTCAGCGTTTAAGTCTGGCAGTAGTGGGCAAATGGGATAATGTGTGACTTTTGCGTGACTCCTGTCAGCCTGGCTTAGCCTGACCTCTGTATAACAACACAAGAATGAAAAACACTGTAAGAGGATTTACCTATGAACACATTATCTGCACACACTGACTTCCTAAAGTCTCACAACACACACTGATCTAACTGGAGTGAGAGAAGGATAATCTCTAGAAGAACACTGTAAACACAGACTGATACACAAACAAGATAGTATGCTGGATTTCCCAGAATATATATGCATCCTGAAGCTTCAAGAAGCCACTGCGTCAAAAAAATTTAAATAAATAAATAAGAAAGCATGAACACATGCACCGACAATTATAACCTTGATGTCTGACTGCTACTGCAAACCCTTCTAACAGCACATACAGCCATCAGGAGCCAGATGGTGGCTGATAAAGCAAATATAATCTGTGCCAGAATAAAGCTCTACTTTTCCAGGTACTGAGAGCGATCTCTACTGTGAGTTACAACCAAATGGCACCTCAAAACATGGGCCCTGAGGATATTAAAAAAACAGGAGTGACATTCACACTTTGAGGTCTCAAGTGATTTTGAAGAAAAGTTTTTGATTTGCCAAAAATAATCAAATCATAAAAGTAATTTGTTTGGGAATTGAACTACACTGATTGCTTGGTTACAAAAAGAAAAATTTAACTTTTTACCCTTGATCAAACTTTGAATTAAGTCAAAATACTTTTATTCTTCCTTCTAATAAAAGTAAAATAAATAAATAAATAAATAAAAACAACAACGGTTATTCACACATATGTATTCCGTATGAAATTGACAGTGAGAACGTGATACACTATAAATATTTTTAAATATACATAGTATATTAGTATACAGAAATCACTCTTAATAGCCAGAAAAAAAAGTCACTATAGCTAGAGTCACTAAAAAAAAACCTCATAAGAGTCATTCATTCGGGAATCAGACTTCATTGCTTGCATTCTGTTATTGACTCAGTAAAAATAACCTAAAAATCACATTACTTAATTTTAAAGAAACATTGCTATTGAAATCAAAAGTAATTGAATAATCACTTTTAAACTTTTACATTTTAATAGATCAACTTAATCACATTTCTGCTGCATATCACTCTCCAGCGCGCGCACGCGCACACACACACACACACACACACACACGCACATTCTCTTTTCTCTCTCTTGCACACACAGAGCCACTATTTGTTCTTCCCCAGCAGCACCACTGTGTATCCTCACGGGCCCAGCGGTGGGAACTGTGGTGTCAAAACAACATTGTAATTTTTTCCCTCACTTTTCCATGGTGTTGCTTTGTTCAGTTGGCCATGGTTGATTCCCCCTGCTCCCATTCCGATGCATTTTTCAGAAGTTACGTGGCAAACATTGTGTTCCAACGCATCAAAAAGACTATTTAGAGCCCCCAGGATTAACAGCTCTTGTTAAATCGAAGGTTACACTTGGCACAGCCATAAAAAATTGAGCAGCTAACTATATTAACCAGGCTGAGTGGCATGAACTGCATTTAAAAGATAGCACGGTTTCTTTTAGCATTACTAATTCATCCACAAGGCCTGCTGGTGAAACACAAAAACACTGGGATACAGAAGCTCACACGAGTGGAGACATGAATTGAACATGCTCTCTCCGTGTCTGTCTCACCCCCAGTCCCGAAACATTGATTTCTCCCCATAGTGTCGATATGTCGTCACTCACAAAACACTCAAAACAAACTCTCCCACCACGGAGAGTAATTACTCAATCACTGCCTCTGAAACTGATAGAACAAATGCTGAACAAGTGTCTCAGGATGCCAGGATCCACCTTTGCTGGGTAACAATTGCACACAAAGTAATCGTGTGCAGCAGGTCTGAGTTCTTTAGGAAATAACATCATTTACAACACAAGAGCAACTCAGTGCATCTCCTACAAACTATTACTGACATGTACAGGTTACTAATTAAAATTCCTGCAGTCTTATTGTGGCTGATCTCATTGGCTAACGAAATTCATTGGACTGCACTGGTATTTTGATTTCCCATAAATCAAATCTTTTTATTTCTATCATGTTTTTAAAGGGGTCATATGATGCCATTTCAAGTTTTCCTTTCTCTTTGGAGTGTTACAAGCTGTTCGTGAATAGATAAGATCCCTAAAGTTGCAAAGACTAAAGTCTCAAAACCAAAGAGATATTCTTTATAAAAGTTAAGACTGGTCCACGCCCTCCTAAAACGCCTTGTTTAAACACGCCCCCACATGTCTACGTCACAATGTGGGAAGATTTGCATAATGCCGCCCAAATGTTCATGCAAAGAAAGAAGGCGTAACTTTATTGTTGCTGCCACCGCCGCCGCCATGTTGTGAAGACGCTGTGTGTTTCATTGCGAAAGCGAAAATACTTTGTTTGGCCTTCCAAAAGAGGACACGACTAGAAATCAGTGGTTAAGTTGTATTTACAACACTGTTCCAGAACAGTTCAACCCAAATATTCAGATGTGTGCAGCGCATTTTATGGAGGAGTGGTTAAAGAGGCAAAAATCAAATTTATTTACTTGTAGAGGTATTTGCATGCATTATTAAATAGCCAAAGACGTGAACACTTTGAAATGGAAGTCAACAAAACAGGTGAACCTTGAGCGGCGCACACACAAAACTCCAGATAATCTTCCATCTCTCGCTTCCTGTTTTCAGGCAGCGGTACAACACTTTTTGCTGCTGAGACTTATCTGTGTGAGACCGCTCAACGCAGCCTATGACAGCTCCTCTAATCTCCCTCCTCCCCAAACACAGCACGCTGACAGCCGCTCTCTCTTCCTTCCTCAGATTCCCTACCATACATATATTAATCTGTCATTCACACAGCACATAACAGTAGGGGGAAGCTGTACACGGCCTGCAGTAACACACACAAATATGTGATGTGCAACACTAATTCACACACTGATATTATGTGTAAACTTTCAACACACTTGTTCAGTGATGTTTTAAAAATATACTGACAATTGGACGTGTGATAAGAATGGAGAATGTTAGGTAACACGAATGTGAGGGGGAGATGGGAGTGCGAGACATTAGGAATTTTAAAAGCAGCCTATTCAGACTAAATTATCTTCCGCTTCCACGCTTTGCGATATGAACCTCACATCGTGTATGGTTTCACACAGGTCCATGAAACACAGGCACTCAGCTTACCCAGTGAAAAAAAGAGAGGGCGAGTGTGTAACTGAAGTATTATCAGTTTATCTATACTATCTCCCTCAGTCAAAAGCCGGTTTAGAGCAGGCAAATGGTATGCGCACTACAATGTTCAACATTATCTCCATCTGGAAGCCCGTAATGATACGGGCCAGAGTCGAGCCAGTTGGCTGATAAGCCCCAGTGCAGGTCTAGCTGCTCTCTCACTCTCTTAAAACAAACTGGACGGGGAAATTGGTTTATCCCTCCTGTCTCAAATGCTCTGGTTACGCCCTTAATAAGTTTTCATCTGTTGTTCACTCGACATGTTTTCAGCGGGAAGGAAAGGAGAGAAAAGCAGAGGGCCCTTTTGGTCCAAATTACAGGCATGACTGAGAGCACGGGTCACCGTGCCAAGAGTCATTTCAGAGCAGTCAGTCACTCTGTGTGCTGTAGTCACACAAAAGAGCCATAAAAATCAGCAGAAACACCAATGCATGCATGAATGCAAAGAAAATAATAGTGGTTAAACACATTCAGAAACTATTCATTCAAATAAACCCGTGCCATATGGATATTATTTAGCTAGCTATAGCGTGAAAGTAATAACACACATGGAAACATTCTTTATGAGAACATTATGCCATAATGTGCACCATGTTAAAAATCTAATTCTTCCTCAGTATCATAAAGGTGTAACTGCTCAGAGCTAAAAAGAGCGAAACAGCACACTGATCTGGTTTGTGGGCATTTTGGTTCAGGCTTTATGAATATCCCCTATTAATACCCCTGCCTAATGGCGGCTCAAATTGGCTAGAAAAAAACTTCAGGAAATGATGCTCCAGGCTGTTTGAGATTGCTACACTTGTATCAGTGACCACTTTGCTGCATGCCAGTTAATTGTTGTCGTATTGTTAATTATCAAATTTAAGTGTCAAAAAGTAAAGTCATTTATATGTTATTGATTGATTGATTCAATCATTCCTTGATAGTCAAATGCCAGGTTTTGAAGAATAATTATACCTGACCATTGAACACAGACTGAACATACTACAACTAAATAATGATAATACATAAATAATAATTATCTGTGCATTTAGTTTTATTGTAATATTATACATATGATAGTACACCCCCACCCCCCACATTTCATCAGATCTTCATAATAATTTTTATTAACAATAATAACCTACTGTACCATTGAAAGGTTTGGGGTCAGTAAGATATATTTTTTAAGAAATACTTAAATTCAACAAGGACATTTTGATAAAATGATCAAAAATGAGAGTATAGACAATGCTACAAACTAAAATCTATTTCAAATAAATGCTATTTATCAAAGACAATATTAACCAGGAAAACTGTTTTCAAAATTGGTAATAATAAGAAATGTTTCTTAAGCACCAAATCAGTATTAGAATGATTTCTGAAGGATCATGTGACACTGATAGACTGGAATAATGGCTGAAATTCAGCTTTGCAATCACCGGTGATAATTACATTTTAAAATACATTCAAATAGAATTGTAATAATATTTCACAATATTAATTTTGATTGCTTTTGTTCATTAGTAGGTTAAGGTTTGTCTATATTACACCCACTCCTGAATGAGTGAAACAGACGTGCAAGCCAGAGAAATAAAGAGAGAGCAGAATAAAGGGATTATGAGAGACAGACAGACAGACACAGAGGGAGGGCGAGCGAGACAGAGAAATGTCCCGCTGCGGCTTTAAGGTGAATCACGGCAGGAAATAACCGGGAAACGCGGCATCAAAATCTGTCTGACCTGCCACAGATTGCTGGGGCCCAGAGCGCTCTGGATGGCAGCAGAAACACTAGGCCTCTCAAATGCTCTGTCAAGACCTCTCTGTCAGTCCCAGCATGCAGGAAGACTACTCTGCCCCTCCCTCTGCCCGCCTTGGCAGACTACCTCCAGGCTTCATTGGGCTGAAATGCTACAAAGTGGGCGTCTGATGACCGGCTCTCTGGGGATCAGAGATGGCCTCGAGACTTCAAACGCCAGAAGGCTGACAGGCAGCAAGGGAGGTCTCTCTGACTCTCTCTGTCTCTCTAACTGCATCTCACCCCACCGACCCTGGAGGGGTTTCTAATTGTGTTTCACAGGGAGAGCAGAGCTAAATAAGGTCCTTGTTCTCTCTTTAGCTGCCACCCTGCTGGGGGGCAGGGAGACGGCGAGATGGAGAGGAAGATGGGAGGAGGTGTGCCTCCTCTGTGTGACAGAAAGCTTTAACATGTCAGAAATCTTGTGGGAGAGAAGGACAGAGAGCTTAGATTTCCCTGCAGGTAAAAGAAGAACGCGGCAGAATGAACGAGATAAATGACAGGGGAGACTGAACAAAGAGGGTGTGACGGGAAGAATGTAATTGTCTCTAAAGCACTCTTAACCCTTTGGCTGACATGAGTGCTTGCGTGCGTGTGTGTAATGCAACAAGGCGATGAAGATGAAAGTGAAGGCTATGGCACGAGGATCTATTTTGAAGCTGTGTGGATTTAAATATTTCATGCTCTTCTCTGGCCCCTCCCCCCGAGAGCTACCGCAATGTTTGTGGTGACTGTGGCCTTTCATTATCTCCCCTTCAAAGTGGGCCGGCAGTGGCAAATCACAGTCCTCGCCCGCAATCTATGCAACCCTTATCTGTGACAGCATCTCATTAACCGCACATGGCAATTAAAACAATTACTGATAAGAGAGTAAGAGTGTATCAGAGCCCACAAACACACAACAGATACGAGATGTGTGCGCCGATTAACATGTGTCGTTATCAGGAAGAGTGCTAATCTCGGTCTTATCTCGAGTGTGCCGAGTTGCCTACAAAAAGCAGAGACTGACAATGTGACACAACATATCATCATCTATTAGGAAAGGTGGATTTACTCATTATACAGACACAGCTAAAGTTTGAGATTACATCCAGCGAGTTAAGACTTGATATCTCAGCATCTTAAACGTTAGATTTTCTGCTTTAGGTTATACAAAATATAATGTAACTGAAGTCTGAAGCAATAAGGCAGAAGATAAGAGACATTACAGTGTTTGCACCATGGTCAAAAGACAACAGTGCAACATAAATATGACTAAAGACCAATTAAAAATAAATAAATGAATATATTTATCAATGGCTGCAACTGCTGATGAATAAAATTATCAAAAAGATACAGAAAATAATCAACAATGAATTTCATTCTGTGCACTGAGCAAGGAAACGTCCAGCAGTGAGGCCACTTGACAATAGTGAAAACAGCGCTTCTATAGACTAGATGCATCTGAAAAATAGTGAATCATACATCGAATGATGATCAAAATGATCGATAAATGCACCAAAAATAATAATCACAATAAAACATTTGACACACCAGTTCAAAAGTCTGAGGACAGTAAGATTTTTTTTGCTTACCAAGGCTGCATTTATTTGAGCAAAATACAGTAAAAACAGTAATACTGTGAAATATTATTACAATTTAAAACATATATCCTAGTTTAATATATTTTAAAATGTTATTTATTTATTTGATGTCAAAGCTGAATTTTCAGCACCATTACCCCAGTCTTCAGTGTCACATGATCCTTCGAAAATCAATCTAATACGCTGATTTGCTGCTCGAGTATCATTTCCTATTATTATCACCAAAGTTGAAAACAGCTGTGCTGCTTAATATTTATTTTATATATATATATATATATATATATATATATATATAAAAAAATTTTGTGGAAACCATGACACATTTTTTAGGCTTCTTTAATGAATAAAAAGTTCAGAAGAACAGGATGTATGTGCTTTTGAAACAAAATTACGTTTTCTTTTGATCAATTTGCTGAATAAGTAGGTTATTAATTACAAAAAGTAGTAAGTATTAGACTTGTTAATTTCTTCTAAATATACTGTATATTATATATATATATATGTATATTTATTGCATATTTATATTTACCTAGTGAAAATTGTGAATGGTAGTGTTTACACACACAAACTAGCACACTGTTCAATCTGCTCTCCATAAATCATAAAAAACTAAAAGGTCAACCACTATTAACGATAGTGTTAAATGTGGCTCATCCAATCAGATTTAGAGCCGGAACTGTTTTATAAAGTTGTGTTTAAAAGCATTACAGCCACTATATCATGTTAAATCTCTTCTGAAGGAGCCCATTCAGAGTGTGTTTGCATGTTTACTCTCAATCTCCTGTGTGGCATGGCCAAACTGATTTGTAGAGTAGATTTCCAGGTGGTTGCAATGCATATCTGTGTGTGTTGTTTTATAAGGGTTGCCTGTCTGGCTGAAATAGAGATGCCTTTGAGAGGGCCTGCACTGAGTCGGCGGAGGAATTCCTCTCGTTCTCGGCACACTTATATGCCTTTGACGAGCTAAATGTGCACTTTGTGAGGCCTGTGCCCCAAGAGGAGAGAAGCACACATTAACAGTAAAGTCCACTGCACAACACATGCATGTGTGAACAACATGCACACGGTGCAAAGTGAGACTAGGGGTGTTGCTTTGTTTTTATATAGATTTGCACAGCTTTGAATGGGTGAGAAAGTGTGTGTGTGCGTGCATGATGATGTGAGAAGAGTGTTAATATATGTGCACGATGAGTGTGTATAATTGGTATGATTATGTATGTACAAACATGTGAGTAGGTGAGTTTCATGTCAGGTTGATCTGTGTGTGAAAGCTGGCTTTGTGTAGGTAACACTGCTCAACAGTACAGATTTTTTTCTGATGGTTCAGCCGAACCATTAGTTCAGATTATTAAATGCCCTGACAAAACTTTAACTGGTGTTGCCACAAAAAAACAGAAATTTTCGTTAGTTTTCTTTACAACAAGAAGAAAAACTCCAAAATAGTTTAGAAATTTGCAGTAATACATAGAAATTTCAAAACTATGATGCAATTCCATGACAGATAAATTCATAAAAAAACAATTTTCTGGGAAACATTTAATAATCAATCAATCAATCAAATAAATAAATACACATATTATTTATAAGTAATCATTTATAAGTATATTTATTTATTTACACAGTATATATATATATATATACTGTGTAAATAAATAAATGTTTATGTGGAGCAATGTAATTCAGCGTTTAAGTCTGGCAGTAGTGGGATAATGTGTGACTTTTGCGTGACTCCTGTCAGCCTGGCTTAGCCTGACCTCTGTATAACAACACAAGAATGAAAAACACTGTAAGAGGATTTACCTATGAACACATTATCTGCACACACTGACTTCCTAAAGTCTCACAACACACACTGATCTAACTGGAGTGAGAGAAGGATAATCTCTAGAAGAACACTGTAAACACAGACTGATACACAAACAAGATAGTATGCTGGATTTCCCAGAATATATATGCATCCTGAAGCTTCAAGAAGCCACTGCGTCAAAAAAATTTAAATAAATAAATAAGAAAGCATGAACACATGCACCGACAATTATAACCTTGATGTCTGACTGCTACTGCAAACCCTTCTAACAGCACATACAGCCATCAGGAGCCAGATGGTGGCTGATAAAGCAAATATAATCTGTGCCAGAATAAAGCTCTACTTTTCCAGGTACTGAGAGCGATCTCTACTGTGAGTTACAACCAAATGGCACCTCAAAACATGGGCCCTGAGGATATTAAAAAAACAGGAGTGACATTCACACTTTGAGGTCTCAAGTGATTTTGAAGAAAAGTTTTTGATTTGCCAAAAATAATCAAATCATAAAAGTAATTTGTTTGGGAATTGAACTACACTGATTGCTTGGTTACAAAAAGAAAAATTTAACTTTTTACCCTTGATCAAACTTTGAATTAAGTCAAAATACTTTTATTCTTCCTTCTAATAAAAGTAAAATAAATAAATAAATAAATAAAAACAACAACGGTTATTCACACATATGTATTCCGTATGAAATTGACAGTGAGAACGTGATACACTATAAATATTTTTAAATATACATAGTATATTAGTATACAGAAATCACTCTTAATAGCCAGAAAAAAAAGTCACTATAGCTAGAGTCACTAAAAAAAAACCTCATAAGAGTCATTCATTCGGGAATCAGACTTCATTGCTTGCATTCTGTTATTGACTCAGTAAAAATAACCTAAAAATCACATTACTTAATTTTAAAGAAACATTGCTATTGAAATCAAAAGTAATTGAATAATCACTTTTAAACTTTTACATTTTAATAGATCAACTTAATCACATTTCTGCTGCATATCACTCTCCAGCGCGCGCACGCGCACACACACACACACACACACACACACACGCACATTCTCTTTTCTCTCTCTTGCACACACAGAGCCACTATTTGTTCTTCCCCAGCAGCACCACTGTGTATCCTCACGGGCCCAGCGGTGGGAACTGTGGTGTCAAAACAACATTGTAATTTTTTCCCTCACTTTTCCATGGTGTTGCTTTGTTCAGTTGGCCATGGTTGATTCCCCCTGCTCCCATTCCGATGCATTTTTCAGAAGTTACGTGGCAAACATTGTGTTCCAACGCATCAAAAAGACTATTTAGAGCCCCCAGGATTAACAGCTCTTGTTAAATCGAAGGTTACACTTGGCACAGCCATAAAAAATTGAGCAGCTAACTATATTAACCAGGCTGAGTGGCATGAACTGCATTTAAAAGATAGCACGGTTTCTTTTAGCATTACTAATTCATCCACAAGGCCTGCTGGTGAAACACAAAAACACTGGGATACAGAAGCTCACACGAGTGGAGACATGAATTGAACATGCTCTCTCCGTGTCTGTCTCACCCCCAGTCCCGAAACATTGATTTCTCCCCATAGTGTCGATATGTCGTCACTCACAAAACACTCAAAACAAACTCTTCCACCACAGAGAGTAATTACTCAATCACTGCCTCTGAAACTGATAGAACAAATGCTGAACAAGTGTCTCAGGATGCCAGGATCCACCTTTGCTGGGTAACAATTGCACACAAAGTAATCGTGTGCAGCAGGTCTGAGTTCTTTAGGAAATAACATCATTTACAACACAAGAGCAACTCAGTGCATCTCCTACAAACTATTACTGACATGTACAGGTTACTAATTAAAATTCCTGCAGTCTTATTGTGGCTGATCTCATTGGCTAACGAAATTCATTGGACTGCACTGGTATTTTGATTTCCCATAAATCAAATCTTTTTATTTCTATCATGTTTTTAAAGGGGTCATATGATGCCATTTCAAGTTTTCCTTTCTCTTTGGAGTGTTACAAGCTGTTCGTGAATAGATAAGATCCCTAAAGTTGCAAAGACTAAAGTCTCAAAACCAAAGAGATATTCTTTATAAAAGTTAAGACTGGTCCACGCCCTCCTAAAACGCCTTGTTTAAACACGCCCCCACATGTCTACGTCACAATGTGGGAAGATTTGCATAATGCCGCCCAAATGTTCATGCAAAGAAAGAAGGCGTAACTTTATTGTTGCTGCCACCGCCGCCGCCATGTTGTGAAGACGCTGTGTGTTTCATTGCGAAAGCGAAAATACTTTGTTTGGCCTTCCAAAAGAGGACACGACTAGAAATCAGTGGTTAAGTTGTATTTACAACACTGTTCCAGAACAGTTCAACCCAAATATTCAGATGTGTGCAGCGCATTTTATGGAGGACTGTTTCCTGATCCTGGGAGAATAGACTACAATGCCGGCTGTTCTGACTCACAGAAAAAGTATGTTTTAATATTTTTAAGAATTAAATAAGAATTTGCCACTGACGATTCAAATGCGAGTTTTGAGCAGTGTAGAGTAGCACTTGTTTGTCGTTTCTCCGATCACAAATGCAGACATGATTTTATGTTTACGCGGCGCGATGCAATGGGGTTTATTGTTTTTGTCTCGTTGCGCCGGGACACGGCATCACAGTATGGTAAGGGGCGTAACATTTCCGGCACACGCTTGGTATTCGGCCAATCACAACGCACTGGATAGCTGGCCAATCAGAGCACACCTCGCTTTTCAGACCAATGAGCTTTGTAAAAATCGGCGCGTTTCAGAAAGGCGGGGCATAGAGGAGAAACAATAATGTACAGTATGTGGAAAATAATGTGTTTTTGAACCTTAAACCGCATAAACACATTTCATTACACCAAATACACAAAATAATGTTCTTTTTAGCAATAATATGACCCCCTTTAACAATCTATGATGTGTCAAAGCAGCTTTGCAGAAATGTTGTACCTTGATGTTACTTAAAGGGATCTTTCACACAAAAAAGAAAATTCTGTCATCATTCAATCACCCTCATGCTACTCCTAACTTCCAAACTTGCATGACTTTTTTTCTTTCGTCATGGTACATATACATATATATATATATATATATATATATATATATATATATATATATATAAAACAGT
>NW_015505211.1:297973-298281 GCF_001515645.1 Sinocyclocheilus grahami
TATATATATATATATATATATATATATATATATACAACAGTTCGTTCTGGTTCTCAAATCTGATTGGTTGAGAATCAGGAGATATTGTACTGGTATCGCTACAGGAACGCCCTTTCACCGTTTGTATGACTGCGCTTCCTGTATTTCTCACAGTGAGTGTCATGGCGGATGCCCAAATCCACTAAAATTGAAAAATAATACTGTTTTTGTGTCACAGAATGTAGTTTTAAGAGTTTTTAGGCGAGAATGTACTTGTTTAGACTTCAAATATGTGGTTTGTTAATAAAGATAACGTCTATTTGAAAATT
>NW_015505211.1:298387-309529 GCF_001515645.1 Sinocyclocheilus grahami
AGCCCCAGGGCGTCGGCGGGCTTTCAGCGCTCATGACCCCGCCGAGAGCAGCCTCACCTCGGCCAGATCTTCTGGAATTTGTCGCTGGCTGTGATGTCTCTATAGTGGTTAAACATGAGATAGAATTTGTTTTGGGTAATCAACCCTCTACGCACACCGTGACAATATATTCGCCATTGGCTAGTAATTTTTTTTGTTTACTCGCCAGACTGATATACTATTTCACACACACACACACACACACACACACACACACACACACACGTTTACTTAGCAACGGGCAGTCTTTGGTCTCATTAGTCTATTATTTTTTCCAGAGCAAATAGTTTTGGCTGAGGGCAAAATCTCATCACGTTATATTTTATGTAAATTTAATGCTGTATATTAGAGCGCTGCCTTTGTACTTTTTCACTGAATTGTCTAGCAACTTTTATGATGTTGTTGTTGTTTATTATTCAATAAATACTATTTTATATTCATAGTAGTATTTAGTATTGGGAAACAGTGTGTGTTCCATTCGTGATGGTGATTTTTGTGACATTGTTCCGCCATTAGATGGCGACAAGAGACTGTTTTACGAGTCAGCAGTAAAGACTTTTATATTGATATACTTTTAATAACAGCTTGTAAGATGCAGTTAACAAATACACTGAGCAGCGCTGTCATCAGAAATCACCCGTAACAGATGAAAGTACGACAACTATCGCTTTCCTCAGCAGACATCCAAACTAATGTTTTATTGTGAATATGAGATTGAGCTGAAGAATGAGTGCTGTATCAGATGCAGGTAATCACACTCGTTCAGTCAATCTCTCTCTCATAATACTCTACATAATCCAGAGAGCTTTTAATTACATTATTACGGTGATACAATAAGCTTTCAGTGAAGCAACTCACCGTTCCTACGTTACTAGTTCTAAAGTGACGTTTTCGAATTAGTAACGGATCTTGAGCTCAGCTGTTAAACTGTCAAACTGAGATTTGAATCTGTAGCGGAAGGAAGTAGTTCTGCACAAAAGGGTTTTTAAAGACACTCAGTTGTTGTTTTTCTTATATATTTACACACTCGTGCCGTCGAACTGTTGTATAAACGCAATATCACACTCGTAGACGTGAGATATGGCTGTATATCAGCACGCTGTGATTACCTCGGCACGAGGCCGCATACAGCCATATCTCACATCTACTCGTGTGATATTGCTCATATATATATATATATATATATATATATATATATATATATATATATATATACATATGGTTCATATAATAGAAGTCAATGGGAACAAAAACTGTTTGGTTATTAACATTCTTCAAAATATCTTGTGTTCCCCTGAAGAAAGTAAGTCATACAGGTTTGAAACGACATGAGGCTGAATAAATGATGACAGACTTTTTCTGTGAATTATCCTGTAAAAACATCCAGTAAACAAGCCAATGTTGTTAAAAGATAAAAAAAAATCCATAAGATACTTAGAATGTATACTCTAACATACAAAATCTAACACACACACACACACACACACACACACACACAAACCACCTGATATAGTAGCCGAGTGGGAACACTGACAATGTGAACACATCTTAAAACTGTTCTCTTTAACAAAGTATCACACCTGCAGGCCTGTCTTGCAGTCTGTCAGCTGTTTTGTAGTTTTTCTTGGGGTCAAGTGTGAGAGAGAGGTCAAATGTTACATTTTAGGCTTGAGATGGTCAGCTGTTCAGGGTTGATGGACATCCTTGTGACCCCTGGTGAAGCAGGCCATGTCATGGACAAACAGACAGACAGAGGGATGCACTCACACACACACAGATGCTATATCCTTCCCAGCATACAATTGCTCCCTGATTACTCAAAGCATTCCAGCAAATGGCTGATTACACAATCAGAGGCCTTTGAAGCAGAATGATTCTCCTGTGGCTTCTGTAATGGAGGCAAAATGAAACCTGTCCACTTGCCTTAGAAGAGCCGTCTGATGAGACCTTCATCTGGGAAAACGAGAGCAAGAGAGGAAAAGAGCGATGGAGGGAGAGAGACATGGGGGAAATACCCTACTAACACAGCACATCAATCACTGCACCCATGGGGAGAGAAAGAGAAAGAAATGTGTTCCCTCTCTCCATTCCTCTCCCCTCTCTGTGGTCTTATTATTTCTGTAGAGCGTCTGGTTGAGGTGCTCAGGGAAATGTGAAGATGACTGTGGTACCAGACCAATGACTGATCTGAAACAATCAATCCATCTATCCATCAGTCTATTAACTTACTGATTCAACACTTTGAGTAATTATCCACCAGGGATTTTTTTTAATTGTCCACCTTGGTGAACACCTTGGTATTTTTTTTAAGTTTTAGTTAACTATAATAACCCTGATTTAGTTAAAAGGTGTTCCACAGCATGCATTTATAACTTAATATTATAACGAATGTTAATGTTGAGGTACAGTATAACAATCATCTAAGTTTTGATTATGCATGCTACAAAAAAGTAGCCAATCAAACGTGTGATGTCATTGTCTTCAGACTGCTCATTAATATCTGTCTGGTTGGTGGTCCGTGGGCAGAATGTGAATGTGTAACGCTTACTGATTTCTCAGCCACCGAGTTTATGCAAATGACAGAGCACTTGCCGGCCTCAAGAGTGAATTAACGGCACTCTTGTAGGGCGTTCAGAGGAAGTGAGAGGCATTGTGATGGGTCACCATGTACAAAACACGTAGGCACATATAAATACACTCAAACAGCAGGTGCACAGAAGAGAATACATTTGCTAAAGCAAGCATCACTATTATTTGAGCAAAACCTAACATTTCAAACTTTTGTAAATTGTGGGACTTGGCCTATCATAAATCCTATTCGGACGGGACTAGTTTTCTAAACTACGTTTGAGTTTCGATTCTTATCACCTGATGTCTTCAATTCTTTATCACATGATCTGCAGAGGCAAATATATCAAACATGCGCATGGTAAGAGCATCTACGGTAATTCACGTTGGTCAAAACACAGAAGGAAATGCATTGTGAAAAAAAATATCACCGGCAATCACAGACATTCGCATTTGGACGGGATTAGTTTTCTCAGAGGATCACTGAGTTTGCTGAAAAACAGTAGATAGTTTGCTCTGGAATTATTACAGAGGTTGTGTGAGAAAAACACAGATGTGGCAGATTCGGACGGGATTAAAATCACCAAGTACGTCTGTGAAACACACATTTCTCTATCAACCCCTGTAAAACTAGTCCCGTCCGAATAGGGCTATAGAGACATCTTTTGAATACCTTAGTTATGCCCTAGCAACAGGTAACTCAAAAACTTGCGTACACGAGCTGAGACCAGACGTGAGATTTGATCGTAGCCACAGCTCACGTCCATATTGATAAATTCCAAGTTTTGTTGAAACGGACGTACGCCCGATTTTCTGTCGTACTTTTGTTTCGTAAATGAGGCCCATTGTCTTCAGAAAATGAAAAAATCCAGCTTCTTTACTCATCCGTTTTGTTCTGCAATATCTACTCCTGCTCCTATCTGTCTTTCCACCCCCACCTCTTTCCCCCTTTACTGCTCCTCTGGCTGTCGGGAGGATCGATGCCAGGTCGCACTGTCAGGGCCAACAGATGTAGAGTTCTCATTTAACACCTGACAAAGAAGAACACACCAGAGGGACGAGCACAGAGCAGGGGTCAGAGGTCAACCAGCAGCCTTGTCAGTGCTAAGCATCAGGCTTCAGGCCAGTATGAGTGAAGCAGAGAGACAGTAAAACACACAGGGAGTTTATAACCTGACTCGGCCCATCCTAGTTTGGGTGGTTACTAAACAATTCTTGCAGTATATAATTATTCTTTAATGTATACACATACATGCATAAAATTTATTCATAAGGCTTTAATTACACTGTAATATTATATTCTGATGTATTATATATTTAAATAAATATTTGTGAATATTATTATATTATATTATATTGCATTATATTATAATCATGTTTTTGTCAAAGACTATGTCTGTATCGGTTTCAGAACAATGATCAAACCATAGATGGAGTACATCGCTTCTACCAGCACCCCCAAAGCTTGCACAGTCCTATACCACTTCCTGGGTCGACATTTCATTTGGTAACATTACGGAGTTTTGATTTATATGGGGTTAAATGCTATATTATTGTGTTATTTTACATATGCGACTGCTTGTGTTATGCTGTGTTTTGATCCAGGTATTCAGTACTCTTTCAGAACATGTGTAATAGCGTCTCCTTCCATATAACAGTGAAAACAAGGAAAGACGGAAAATTCTGTCAATGGCACAGAAGAATAGTCTCATAAATGACAGAGAATTCTGTCAATGGTGGGGAAAGAGTTAATAAAATGGAAATTAAATATCGATTTAGGTTCAATTCAAAATATGAATTTAAATAATACATTATAATACTTATGTGTTATACTATAATACAGAATAATAAAATCTTAGAATGAGTAATTTTTTTTTAATAGCACAGTAACAATGTTGCTGTAGAAATATATTTATTTCTATAATAAACTAATATAATTTTTTTTATAACCATACACCTTAAAATAAATTATAAATACATTACACACACAAACACACACACACACACAGTATATATTATATAGATGTTCATATATGTATACCTTTTAACTCTGCATTACTACATTACATATAAGTAGGTTAATTAATATTACTCTATTTAAACAATAACAACGTCACTTTAAAATAAAGCGTAACCATAAAAATCCCCATATATGCAAGCTTACCAACGGCCTCTGTGTCTTCTGTTTGAAACTCAATATTTATTCTGAAGAAAAATGTAGTCTTTTGAATGCGTCATGCCAGAGTGCATCTGTTGTATTTGTAAGCAAACATCGTGCTCAGTGATCTTAATGTTAAAGTCTATTTACTTCTAACACTTCAGCGTCAACACGCGAGCAGGCACAGAGGCAGGTGTCTCCTCTGTTTAAAGGCATCATCTGCCTGACAGAGCTGTTTCTCCCCATGTTTGTACACAGCATACACAGGCCGTCCCGCACGCCGCTTTCTATTCCGAGACGCTGTTGATGTTTTGACAGACGCAAAGATGCTGGCACTAAGCCTGTCTGCCATGCGGCTCGATTAAAATGGGAACTTGTTTGTTACAAAACCAATTATAGGACAGCTAATAAAGATGCAGCGTCTCCCCGCCTGTCTCTGTATCTCTCCGAAGACCTTTTCGCTCTGAGAAAGACAAATTAAAGAGCATCAAAGCCACGGTTTAGAACAACAACAGTCTAGATGATGTAAGACGCGTCAGACAATGTGGAAAGTGCAAATCACGAGTCATGAGCTTCCTAAGGTGCACAAAATTGATATTTATAGTGACAAGACATGCCAAAATCATGGTAAAAGAGCTTTTTACTCCAAGACCTGCAGATAAATATCTTTATACATTCATCCGACTCATTGCCCTTGAGGGAAAACAAAAGAACGAGGTGAGATGCTGATTCTCAACTATCCTTGACTAAAATAAGCAGTACATTCTTTGACAAACATCTCATGCACACATGATCATACACTCACAGTATGGTCTATTCATTAAAGCCATTTTTCCTTTTATTCCATCATATATCCATGGCAACAAGGCTCGAATCTGTAAGGTTTAAAGCTCTTTTACTCTTTCACATCAAATAAAAAGAACAAATAAATCGCACCACATTCATCAAACATCTTCCCTGAGAGGTTGCTGCAGAAAAACAAGCCCTAAATCAAAGCAACAGCGCCTGTCGTCAAGCTGCTGGCTTAGAGAGAGAGAGATCTATTATTTGGAACGGAACAAGAACGCCAATCCAAAGCAAAAAGAAGATGGGGCGTCTCAAGCTGTTTCTGTTCAAACAGATCTCTCTTGCTCCCCCCCTCGTTTTCTCTTCAGGCATATGTTTGGCCTCTCACCCGTGCTTGCTATGCTGGCTGACCCAGTGTTTGGCTCCTCTAAACCCCCTTCGGTCAAGAGAATCATCCGGGGTGCAAGAGGGCACGGCAGTCGGGGAGAGAGGCCAATAACACCTGCTGCTCAGCATGATAGCGGCCTCGCTATTAGATTCTGGCCTGTGGTCACACACACTATTACTTCTGGTGTGTGGTTTCTGCCTCTTTCTCTCAAACACACACACAGAAGACAAAGAGGGATGTGCCACAGACACATTCTCCACTGGTTTCTCCCCTGGCTACATACTTCGCCTCTCTCTAGCAGGGCAGCGCTTCGCTGGTGTAGGGAAAGATACCTACCGCATACTTTCATCTGCTAGGGTGCGAGTGAGTGATTGTACACATCTTAAGATATATATTGCATTTAAACATTTTATCCTATATACGCATTGTGAATTTTAACAGCCGTTTATTATATTTGTTTTTTGATGAATATTTACTTTAAATTTAGCCAATATTTCATCATCATATTCATTCATTTGTCAGTTTTGCTCAACTGCATTACATTTAAGTCTGAAAAGAGCATTTTAGTTGAGAAAGAAAAATAATAAACCACATAATCAAAGATTTTATATATAACAGTTAGTTCTTGTCCTCAAATCTGATTGATTGAGCAAGAGTGCTGATATACAATCCAAGAGCACTGGGATGTTTCACTGTTTCGTGTTCCAGACAGACTACTGGTTTATGTATTTGTGGTGGGGATTTTCAGTAAGTCTGTCTGGTATGCCAGTATGTTGCAACAATTGACTGCCTTTATAAATGAGTCAACAAATGAATCACTCACTAGAATCCATTCATTCAAAAATTTTGATTCAAAACAACAACATTTTAATCAACAAAACAAAATCAAAAATGATTTATTCAGGAACAAAGCAAGTGATTGTTTTAATAAACGAGATAATGAATCATTCACACTAACTGATTCATACAAAAACATTGATTCATTTGGGAACAAAGAAGTACATTTCTTTACTAACAACGATTCAATTAATTATTCACTCAACCTGTGACCATCAGAAAACAATTACATGCTAAACAGCATTGTGTGTCATCCAGTTACTTTTATTCATTACTGTTTTATGAATACCATGAATTCGCAGACATTACTCTTTTCATCAACTTTCGACTACAATATAGAAGGAAGGTAAGCATATCCAGATGTAGCCACTGTCTGTATAAATGAGTCAATGATTCATTCACTCAACAGAACTGATCTGTTCAAAAACCTTGGTTCATTCAGGCACAAAACAAGTAGAAACATTCAGTCTTAATGAATAAATAATTGAATCAGTTAATTCAGGAATGAAGCACCACCACTCGGTGTTGCACAGTTAATTCTGCAGTGGAACCATTTTTTTCGGTTGAGAAAAAAACAGACCAATATAAACAGAAAGATTGGCCAGACTTGTTGACCATGAACCATCATAGAGTTGTTTAAGCTATGTTTTCATCAGGGGTATAAGTGCTTCTCATTGGGATTGCTGAACCGATTGCCTTCAGTGGCCTTTTGCTGGCATTGGGAAGTGAAACCACAACACGAAGTACAAACTTACACGACTTCAAGTTGGCTGTACAAGGCTAGCCGACCTAAAACAACCATGACAGCAACAAAGATTGCACCAGCACACAGTGGAACTAGTTTGTGCAAGCTGCGGTTCCCGCCCTAACCGCGAACAGGAGTGTGACGTGAGATGATATCCCCCCCGAGGGGCTGGCTTAATCAATGAAAGATGCCGAACTCTTGAACTAATCCTCCCCTATGCCACAGTAAAGCTGTGCGATGTAATTGAGAGACAAAATGTATTTGAAAAAGATGTGCTTGGTGAACTCAGGATGTCTCGCTAACACAGCAGGGCTCTTTTTTTGTCTGGCTGGCTCGGTGAGCACTGCTTTTTAATCTTCAAAGTCCTGTTTTATAAGTACCTAATGAGAAAGCCCCATAACAGAGAAACAAAACATTTATTTTCCTTGTGGACCAAAACAGAACCAGCTGGCCTGACTGGGTCCAATTACATGCAAACTCATGACCGGCTTGCGGTGAACCGGAGAAACCTTGGACGCCCTGGCAGAGCCCGGCCCTAATGGAAACACACAAGGAACATGCTCTTGCCCTGTCCGACCCCATCACAGCTTGTTTTTTTTTCTGCTGTGGCGAACGAGGGTAATTGCTAATCAGATGCAAACAGTCGACAGAACCTCCAAACATGAAGTCGAGCTCTAATCACTAACAGCTGGATTCTCAGTAGCGAATATACTTCACAAAAAAAAGACCAAAATGCTTGGTGGTTTGAGGTAACAGGTAAACACTTTTCCTGTCTATTTGTGTTACAATCTCAAAACCCAATTTATGTATTACATTTTCTAAACAAAGTGATTGAGATTGGTTAATTGGTGTAACTATGCCATTGATGATGAGGTGTTCTGAGTGGCTTTTAGAAGATAAAAAGCTGTATTTATGGTCAATTGCAATGACATGACATATGTTTAATTCAGGGAATAAAAAACATAAGCTAAAAAACCCCCAAACAAACAGAAACTGTATGCTCAAGACGTATATTAACCTGGAACTAAATATTTGTAAGCTTCGGAGGTTTTATATTGCGCTCTTTTGAGCAATAACCCCTTTTGTGAGTCAAACTGCAAGAAAAGCTCTTATCGTACCGAGCAGAGTGAGTTTTGGATTCGGCTCCTCCGGCGGTGAGCTTTTAAACAGGGATTTACACTGTTTTTGCACTAAGCCAGTCTCAGATTCTGCACTAAAGGCATTAAACACACACCAGCAAGCTAAGGCCTAAGGGCAGTATTCACTAATCATGTTCTTTAACTTACCAAATGGTTCTGATTCAGTTTGTTTAAATAAGGCGCAGGGATTTTGATCAGTGAAAAGTGTACAGAGCCTGATCCGAGATCAGCCATCTTTTATTCGGACTGACGCAGGGATTAAATAAACAGCATTGACCAAAGTAAAAAGATTGCAGAAGCTGATTTCATAAGACTAGGATTGTCTTGGGAATATAAGCCGATGAGAACAAAAAGAGAGAGTGTTACTAACTCAAGGCTAAAACCCTGCACTAATGCCAGGGACTGATAACACCAAACAAGTGTTAATTAGGAGGCTCAACTCATCCTCCCATCCAATCATGTTTTCACGGTCGCTCTGAACATGCTAATATGTCCATTAGCTAAAATATTATATAAAAATTATATTAAATATTAGCTAAAAGCTAATGCTAATCTGCTCATTTATCTCTGAGGCATACTGCAAGGCATGATGGGAGCCGGAGCTGTAATGACCTGATCAACCTTTCCTTCCCTCCTAGGGAGATGAG
This sequence comes from Sinocyclocheilus grahami, assembly GCF_001515645.1. NCBI lineage: Eukaryota > Metazoa > Chordata > Actinopteri > Cypriniformes > Cyprinidae > Sinocyclocheilus > Sinocyclocheilus grahami. The sequence continues at coordinate 307,695 of NW_015505211.1, forward strand.
TGTGCCCCCAAGCTATCCATCGTTCTTTTGGAGTAATGAGGTAGGCAGGAACAGCAAGACAGAGAGATGGGAGCCGGGAGAGAGTAATGATGCCACTGCTCTCTGGGCACAACACACACCCCGATCCGGGCACCAATTACACTTCCATTAATAAACAGGGCTAATCCCTCTAAATGTGGTGTCTGTGGACAGATGTGTGTGTGGACTGACCTTCAAACACACACACACACACACACACACACACACACACACACACACACACACATCAAAGTCCTGTTTTAGTACCTAATGAGAAAGCCCCATAACAGAGAAACAAAACATTTATTTTCCTTGTGGACCAAAACAGAACCAGCTGGCCTGACTGGGTCCAATTACATGCAAACTCATGACCGGCTTGCGGTGAACCGGAGAAACCTTGGACGCCCTGGCAGAGCCCGGCCCTAATGGAAACACACAAGGAACATGCTCTTGCCCTGTCCGACCCCATCACAGCTTGTTTTTTTTTCTGCTGTGGCGAACGAGGGTAATTGCTAATCAGATGCAAACAGTCGACAGAACCTCCAAACATGAAGTCGAGCTCTAATCACTAACAGCTGGATTCTCAGTAGCGAATATACTTCACAAAAAAAAGACCAAAATGCTTGGTGGTTTGAGGTAACAGGTAAACACTTTTCCTGTCTATTTGTGTTACAATCTCAAAACCCAATTTATGTATTACATTTTCTAAACAAAGTGATTGAGATTGGTTAATTGGTGTAACTATGCCATTGATGATGAGGTGTTCTGAGTGGCTTTTAGAAGATAAAAAGCTGTATTTATGGTCAATTGCAATGACATGACATATGTTTAATTCAGGGAATAAAAAACATAAGCTAAAAAACCCCCAAACAAACAGAAACTGTATGCTCAAGACGTATATTAACCTGGAACTAAATATTTGTAAGCTTCGGAGGTTTTATATTGCGCTCTTTTGAGCAATAAACCCTTTTGAGAGTCAAACTGAAAGAAAAGCTCTTATCGTACCGAGCAGAGTGAGGTTAGGATTCGCCTCCTCCGGCTGTGAGTTTTTAAACAAGGATTTACACTGTTTTTGCACTAAGCCAGTCTCAGATTCTGCACTAAAGGCATTAAACACACACCAGCAAGCTAAGGCCTAAGGGCAGTATTCACTAATCATGTTCTTTAACTTACCAAATGGTTCTGATTCAGTTTGTTTAAATAAGGCGCAGGGATTTTGATCAGTGAAAAGTGTACAGAGCCTGATCCGAGATCAGCCATCTTTTATTCGGACTGACGCAGGGATTAAATAAACAGCATTGACCAAAGTAAAAAGATTGCAGAAGCTGATTTCATAAGACTAGGATTGTCTTGGGAATATAAGCCGATGAGAACAAAAAGAGAGAGTGTTACTAACTCAAGGCTAAAACCCTGCACTAATGCCAGGGACTGATAACACCAAACAAGTGTTAATTAGGAGGCTCAACTCATCCTCCCATCCAATCATGCTTTCACGGTCGCTCTGAACATGCTAATATGTCCATTAGCTAAAATATTATATAAAAATTATATTAAATATTAGCTAAAAGCTAATGCTAATCTGCTCATTTATCTCTGAGGCATACTGCAAGGCATGATGGGAGCCGGAGCTGTAATGACCTGATCAACCTTTCCTTCCCTCCTAGGGAGATGAGTGTGCCCCCAAGCTATCCATCGTTCTTTTGGAGTAATGAGGTAGGCAGGAACAGCAAGACAGAGAGATGGGAGCCGGGAGAGAGTAATGATGCCACTGCTCTCTGGGCACAACACACACCCTGATCCGGGCACCAATTACCCTT
>NW_015505211.1:309588-311322 GCF_001515645.1 Sinocyclocheilus grahami
ACACACACACACACACACACACACACACACACACACACACACACACACACACACATACATTCACAGCAAGGAATCGCAGACAGGCCCAGATCGGCAGTCTTCTGCGCCTCCAAACTAACTTCCCACATCGAGCCCCTGAGATGAGCAAGGATATGGACCATCTCCTTCATTACACCCTGTTTAGAGAGCCGCACAAGCAAAAGAAAAAAAAATCCAAGAAAATGTTCTTTAAAAGTCTCTGGAACAGATGGAGGGAAATTAATGGCACTATTAGGCCCCAACAGAAAATACCAGAGCAGCCTCCTCTTCAAAATATGCATGTGTGATAGAAAATACTTTGGAGAAAAAGCCAATTACTGCAACACTTGCTATAAAATAAAGGTTTCTTTAATCTGCAATAAACACAGGATTGAGATTTACATTGGAAGAAATCTCACAAGAGCCATAAACACAGTGAGTGTGGCATTTAGTGTCTTATGTCTACATACATATGAATGTAAAAATCCAAAACTTGCTTTTTTGCCAGATCTGTCAATGGCAGGTCATTCTGTCAATGGCCATCCTCACATATTTCATACTCGTCATGAAATATATATATGATTTTTTTATACAAAGAAATACAATATTATAAATGTAAAAATATAATATTTTAATTGAATAATATTTATATAAAATATAAACATTCATTTTTATATTAATATACTTTTTAAGACTTCTTTTTTTCTTGAGTAAAACAATGATCTGTGAGTAAAACAATGACAAAGAGTGCATGTCATTGTTTTACTCACAGCATCAAAATACATGAGCCATCTCTTGCAAAACCATACCTGTCTCAAAAACTGAAGATGACAAATTTTGTTCCTAATATATTAGTTTAGTTACTTAATGAGTGGCATATTCCACAGATGTGTTGCCATATGGAGTTCTGGACTTCAGACATCTCAACTTTTCACTTTCCACCCACTGAATGAAAAAGTTGTTAGTTGTTCTTATCCACTGAGAAGAGAAAAAAAACGGGAAAAAAAACTTCATAGTTGCTAAGTGATGAAGACAAGTCTCTGAAGTTCTTGAAAGCTCAGTTTAGTAGAGATGATGAAATATAAAGAGAGCCGGACTTAATTAGTAAGACTATTGAATTTATTACATCAGTCTTTTAAAAATTCAGTTTAGGTAACTGTACCCAGGGGTTCATAGTCAGAGATGAACAAGTTGTTTCAGTCACTAGCACCTCTCATCATTTAGAGTTAAAGCACACGAGCAAGAGAAACTCTGATCTCTGAACTCAGACTCTCACAGCTGTGAGCTCTTCTATCACAGTGAGTTCAGCTCAGCTGCCAACAGACAGAGACAGAAAGTGAGCGAGAGAGAAAAGAGCTTTTAAATCACCAGTAATTTCCCATCAAATATTTGTGCATGTTTGCCTGCGGCTAGTAATTAAAGTGCTTTCATCTGGTGGCTAATTGCTCCTAATGTATGACACAAGAGATGCAGTTCAGAGATCAGGGATCACTGCTCCAAAGAAACCAGCTGATGAGTCTTAAAGGAGATATGAAGAAAGAAATATGTCCTTGAGAGATTCACTGTGTATCCATTAAACAGAAATTTCCTTGTCACTGAGGAAATTAACACTTGGTCACTTCATGCTATTCCATCACAAAGAGACCATGTGTAAATGCCCTACAAAAGGCATCTGATTACTCTAATCACCTAAAATTTTAAATTTATTTATATATA
>NW_015505211.1:311516-343414 GCF_001515645.1 Sinocyclocheilus grahami
TATATATATATATATATATATATATATATATATATATATATATATATATATATAGTGGGTAAAACTGAATATGTGTATATATGCCATACTGTGGTGTAAAACAGACCCACTGTTTGTCCCCTTCTCACTCTATAGATTTTTTTTCAGCAAAATCAGAGCTTTGCTCCCTCTTCAGCATCATCTTCTCTCCCTCTGGCCTCATCTCTCTCCATCCTCTATAGCTCTACACTCTTTTAATGAGTAGCTGTAGATGACAGCTTTAATCACTGCCTGTGGCCGTTGAGCGAGAGAAAGAGAGAGAAGAGAATGCTGTTAATGATAGAAGAGAAGAGAGCCATTTGCATCCATCATTTCCAAATCACTCTTTATGATAATGCAGTGGAGTGAAGGGAGAAGACACACACACACACACACACACACAGAGATGGCATGCATGGTGATAGACTAAGGCCCAGTGTCCTTCAACATGTCTTCATTGTGTTTTTCAACACAAACACACAGGCACACACATGGTAAGCTACAGGTGCAAAGAATCTAAAGTATTCAATATTGAGAACGTAAACACTCAGTCACATACTGAGTTGTAAGAAATACCAAACCCAAAGTGGGTCCTTACAGCTCCCTTCTTTATACACACAATCACAAACACACCAAGGTCAAAGTTCGATTCCCAGGGATACATAAATCGATGAAAGCAATGTAAGTAGCTTTGGATAAAGGTGTCTGCCAAATGCATAAATGTAAATGTAAGATTACTGATTGGTTACTGTTGGCAGTCTTCAAAATGTCTGTGGGATTAAAATCTGATTAAAAAAGTAATTTAAACCTGGAAATATGTGAAATAAAAGGCACATTATGGACTAAAGTAAACAATAAATATTTAAGATTATGACTGTGTGGATTATGTGAGCTAAATGTCAGATGTTCTTTGGATCATTGGCAATTCATGCAGCATGAAAAAAAGAATTACACAAATACATACATGTATATTGAGAGAGAGTAGTAGTGGACTTTTGTACACCATTTTATACTGAACATCTTTTAAAAACCTGAATGCTAAAACAATCTTACACTCAATATTTCTAACTGTTATGGACTATTATAGTTCTCGTTCACTGTCAATCAAAATAACTTGTACCCTCCAATCCATCTTAAATGCAGAATTGTAATGGCCAAAGTTAAAGTAAAAAAAATAAGACATCAAACATATTAAAGATAGCAATCAACAAATTTACATCAGTCACAAGGTCACATGATGTGTAAATAGTATGACTGCACTATACATTTTGAAACGCCTTCAAAATACATAGTGCAGCTCAATTAAAAGCACTCTGTATGTTTAAAACACGTCTCAGTTCTGCGATGCTTCTTAAGAATAATGGGAAGATGCTTATCCAAACACAAGCTCTTGATTCAACTCCAAGCGATCTATATAAAGCAGACGATACATCCAGAAGTGTCACGAAAACATCCCAAACGTCGGTCAAAGCTCTGCAGAATGCAGTATCCTGGGCTAGATTAGTGTGACCTTGGCTGTTCAAAGACATTAAGCTGGAAAGACTTCAAACTGCAGACAGGACAAAACAGCCCAAATCTCAACAAAGGGAACACTGTCGAAAAAAGAATCCTAAGCAACGCACACAGACAAGACAATAGCCCTTCAGGCAAATGCCTCCTTTCTCTCCCTGGTTTTCCTCAGAGTCCTTCTCTCCACCCTCCCTCTTGCTTTCTTCTCCTTTCTTTCTCCCTTCCCAGCCCTTTCCCTCCCTCTCCCTGCAGATGGCTGAGGAGGGAGAGGGTTTTGCTTCAGTAATCCCCTGCCACACAGACGGAAAAGCTTGTTACAGCGTTGCTGATCACTGCAGAAAGTCAAAGTGGAGCCAGAGAGAGGTCAGTCGGAATTAGGCCACATTTTAACTCCATGGATTTGACTAATTCCCCCATAAGCCTTTTGAAACCCAACCTGTTCTGGCGATGCCCAGGGCTCAGGCTTGACTCAGGCACTGAAAACTGCTAGAGAAAATCTGCCTGAGCCTAATTTACACTGGCACAAAGAGAGCACGTAGTCCAACACACACCTGTACATGCCCACACTAGCGCTAATATTTTTACACATACACACGACTCTGGCAGGCACACTAAGCTTTTCCCAAAGACCAGGCTGGAACAATCGACCAAAGAATCATTGATTTTCAATGGGAGTGAGGGGAATTTGAGCAAGCCAAACATGACACCAGAGCTCTGGGTCTCAGCTGCTTTAGAGCTCAGAGACTCTTTGAAGCTCTATCATGATAATAGGCCAAAGACTCAAGGCCTCTGTGCATCAGGCCCTGTTGTTGTCAGTTACTCACTTTGAAGGGAAAAAAGAGCTCAGAGCTGAAAAGAGCCGAACAAAGAACGCAAGAAGTGAAGGTTTGAAATTTCTCACAGCAAAAAGCTACATTATTAAAAAATGTTGGGTCTTACAGGAAAAGGTTAGTAAAGAGACTGGCTATTTCATTCATCCATTCTTATATAGCAGGGTCTACATTGAAAATCGTAGTATTTTATAGCAAATACTAAATCATTGCCATACATGTAAAATTTTACACTGATATTCTTTGGAATTTGAATTAAAATAGAAAAGAATAAAACACAATTGCATTTTTTACTTAAGACTTTCAGACTCCATTATATCTTGTAACTGCAAGATGTTATTTGATGAGAGTTTTAATAAACTATACAAGGCATATTCAAATGGTGGACTGCGGACCGCGGTCCGGGCCTTGGCTTAGTTCCATTCGGACCGTGAGACATAATGGCAACGGCAGCAGCACCATTTTACCACTTCTGAATATATATATATATATATATATATATATATATATATGCAACTGTTTAAAATGAATCTATCTATCTATCTATCTATCTATAGTATATATATATATATATAGACACCAGAACCATCAGAGACATCAGAACCAGTGGCAAATTCAGCGGCAAAGAAGAGTCAAATATTTAAAGTCTAAATAACTACATTCTCGCTTAAAACCCTTAAAACTACATTCATTACTACAAGGTAATAATGATACTGCATGTTGAGGGCACAGACTTTATTATGTTGATTTCATGGAGCATGCAGTAGTATACGACCCTAAATGCACTTTTCAGTCAGCATGAAGCAGACCTTCAAACAAAGTGCCTGCCAAGAGGTTATTAATGGCAACTGCGGAGGTGACTGGGTCAAGTACAGCTTTTCACAGTTTATATGTCGACTTAAGCACAACTTTAGCCTACTTTCAGTCTCTTAGAATCAGACATGCATAATGATTGATTATAGGAGCCGAACATGTTTGAAACACTCATTCATGCTTCATTAACAGATCTAAACAATAGCAAAAGCTATCATAAACAGAAATGTTAAGTACTTCACAGTCAATGACAATGACCTCCTCTGGGATTAAAAAAAACAAAAAAAAACAAACAAATGTCTTCATTATTTCCCAAGTGACTTTGGAGTTGCAATTTCTTAACAGCAACATGTTCACATAAAATCACTCAAATGCTGTCTAAATCAGTGATCTGCATTCATAAGAAGATCTTAATCCCTTCCTGTCAAAATCTGACTAAAAACAGATCTTGTGAGTATGCATTATGATGGCCTAATATGCACCACATTATTCAAATGAGCCGCTGTTCTTGTGTGAATCTCCACTAGTGTGATCATTTGTAATGGACTGTTTTCATGCCCGAGGGTTTCTGTCTAGAAAAATATGAAAACATGTGTTTGATCTCGCTGCTGGGTGACAGGTAACTCATTCCACTCTGACAGCTCAAATATCCATCACAGTTGAAGAGAGTAATAATTACCTATCAAACCTGCATGCTGCCAAGCCACATAACAGCTCAGACACAGGAAGACTGCACAGATCAATTCAAATTAAAATGTGGAGATGAGTGCATGGGACAGAGATACATAAACACATCCAGAATGACACACACATGGATTTAGTGTTAAGAGCAAGGTCTCTCGCTCTTATCCTACAGATGAAGTGATAAAACCAATGTTTCAGATGAGAGGCAACACTTAACACTAGTGCTGTGAAAGCTGTGTGCAATGAATGAGTGAGTGTACAATTTAATGAGTCCATTAGGGTCCCTTTACTGACAACCAAGGACCGAATAAGCTTTCCATAAATCCATTAGATTACACAGAGATGTTTAAAGACAGCGATCTGAACTGTGTTTGTGTGTGCTTCCTTTGGATCTTAATGGTGACGTGTGTCATTTCTACAGCACTAGTGATTGTGCTAAAAATTGTTGTTTTCAAACAGCTTCAGAAAAACACTCCCCCAATCTGCCCCCAAACTAACATTGCTGTTCATCATATTACAAACTTTACATCACATTCATTAAAGAATCCTAAAAAATATATATATACCACAATTTCAGCAAAAATAAGCATTTGAAAACGGATCATACAAGAATTGTTACTTGGCCACCAAACCAACAAATTAAAACGATTTCTGAAAGATCATGTGACACTGAAGACTGAAGAAATGGCTGCTGAAAATTCAGCTTTGCCATCAAAGGAAATATATTAATATAATAATATTGAACAAAATATGTTCAAATAGAAAACAATTATTTTAATTTGTAATAATATTTCAGTTTTTATTGTTGTTTTTAATTAAATAAATGCAGTCTTGGTGAGCATAAGACACTTACAGACTCCAAACTTTTAAGTATGAGTATACAGTTTTATTACAATATTTATGAAGTAATCATCTGCAACTGTATACTACCTTTCAGAAGTTTGGAGTCTATACAATTTTTTTTCTATATTTTTGAAAGAAGTCTCTTATGCTCACCAAGGCTGAATTTATAGATGATTCCTACATAAATATTGTAGGAATAATGCTTAAAAAATGATGAAACACTTGACTACAGATGCTTAACTATGATTAAAGAATACCCTTATGCTTCACATAAAGCCAAGCACAACACCATTAATTCTCTGGAGCTACCATGCAGAACAAAATAGTCCTCCACAGTCTTTGATCTGATCAGTGGAGGAATATTCGGCTGTGCTTGTATCTCTATACAGGCCCAGTCATGAACAACAACAACATGACACTCCATCAACACATAGAACAAGTCCAAAAACCAGATAACTTTTTTTCAAAATGTTGAAATGTGGATATTTTGTTGTTTATCCATCTGTTTGTCTGCATGCAACCACGGTTCTTCTGTATGTGTACGAAAGTGTGTGCAAACTTGAATCGTGAATCTGATTGTGTGGGCACACATGAGTGTGTGTGTGTGTGTGTGTGTGCGGTTGTGTGCAGGGATTCCCACAATCCCCCTCATTAACAGCACATGCGGGTTGGCAAATGACTGCTCGAGCCCTGCCTGTCTCTCTCTCTCTGCTTGGCTCTCATTAGCAGCTGGCAACACCACATGAGAGATGAGTGGACACTGGCACAGAATGGCATTACCCGCTTACTCATTGTCATACGCTCACACACAAGTGGATAGAAACGGAGGAAGTGATAAAGAGAGAAAAGAGAGGGAGAGATAGTCCTTATCTCAGTAGATTTAATTAAAACTAGGGTTAGCAGATGGGGGGAGATGGAAGGAAGTCCAACAGGAGACAGCTCATCTGTCTGAGCCACACTCGTTTCCCCCCATTTCTCCATCTCTCGCTCTCAGTTCCCTATCTCCTTTCTCTCTCTCCTTTTTAATGAATCCTTGGCTTTCTATAACCTCCCAATTTAAAGCTTCCACTCTGGATGGATGACAGACGGCCAGTCCAGATCAGCAAGAGAATGTGTGTGTGTGTGTGTATCTGACTGTGGTAGGTAATTAGTGTATGGAAGTACTGTATAAACCAGGTTTGCTCAGGCTTGTTGAGCTGGACAGAAATTCTGTTTTACAGTCCAATCTCAATGTCTAATACAAATGGCTTACTTATAGGTGACTGCATATATTTCACATTTATTTTATAGTGCTTCATACAATACAGATTCTTTCAAAGCAGCTTCATATTATTAAACAGGAAAGTAACCGAATCGATGCAAACTTATCAAATGAGGTAGATCTGCTATAAAGCAGCTGTAGCAAGACAATAGTGTCAAGAGTATTAGTGCCAATAGTATAGACAATAGTATTATTCAGCGCCATTCAGTTTAGTGATGGTTAAGTTCAGTTCAATAACCTGTGTAAAGCTCGTTCATTGTGAAACAAGGTCAATTCAGCGATAAGCAGCTCTACTGCAGATAGTAGTGTTGTTATTCAGCTCGAGTCAGTTCAATATTCATTTCAGTTTAATAACACTGTTGAGTTTTCATGAATTATAAACAAATCTGATTCAGCTATTAAGCAGAAGACAATAGTGTCACTATTCAGCTCAATTCAGTTCAGGTTTTGTTGTCATCCGATAGTGTTACTGCCTTCAAAGAGTTGATATTACCGAATATTAAGTGTCTTTCAGACCTTGCCAAGCAAACCAAAGGCAATGGTGGCAAAGAACCCAAACTCCAACAGGTGACAGAAATGGAGAAAAAAAACCTTGGGAGAAACCAGGCTTATACTTAAAGAGACGGTTCAGGCAAAAAAGAAAAATGAAATCATTTAGTTGCACTCATGTTGTTCCAGACATTCATTTCTTCAGGATCACACAAGAAGATATTTTGAAAAATCAGTTTTTTTTGTCCATACAGTGAAAATCAATGGAGACCAGTGTTGTTTTGGACCCCACTGACTTTTATTGTTTGAACAAAAAACAAAACATTCTTCAAAATATCTTCTTTTGCATTTGAGAGAAGTCATCCAGATTTGGAATGACATGAAGGTGAGTAAATGATTAAAGTGTCTTCATTTCTGAGTGAATGATCCTTTTTGGCTTCAACTATTTTAAAAGAAAAAGACAACAAGAGAGTGAGTGCCTGAGAAATGTTAGCTCTTTTCAGGAGCATAGAATTACAGGATGTTTGTTTGCTTTATTTGCTAGGGTTTTCTCATGTTCACATTTAATTACCTTTAAATATTAAAAAGTAATTTAAAGTAATATAACCTTGTTGCTGAAGTTTACAATGAGCAAATCTGAGAAAAATGATGAGGTCATGGTAATGAAAGACAGAGAGATAAACAGACACACACGTACAGAATCTCTGCCTGTAGAAATCTGCAGAATGCAAATACTTGACATTCATACAATTCAACACATCTCTCAGCCCTTGCAATTGATTGAATAAATTCAAGATTATGATTATGATTGCTGCAATTAAAAAAGTCAGGAAAGTGTTGATTATAGCAATCCATTTGTACTCCTGGTCTTCTGCTGTGTCACAATGATTCGTTTACAAAAGTATGCATTTAGAAATTCTATCAATTGAAATTAAGAATCAAGAAAAAAATAAATGATTTTTTACCTAATTTTGTAGCTCTAATTCTAGATAATGCCATAATGAATTCAACAACAAATAAAGAGTTGTAGCCCCAATAATACATTTTAAACACAGCTTTAAAAAGCATTTCATTGTACAGTAATATTTTAAAAGGAAAATTATTTCAAAAGTGAAATATGTTATGTTCTTTAAAAAAAAAAAGCTACATGGTAAATGTCAACTAAAAGCAAATAAAAAAGTGCATAGGTGACTGTCAGAGTTTATCATAAATTAATACTTAGAAATGTCCATGCATCACTTAAAATGCTTTTCCACTTTCTAACCTTTTCACTTGTCTTCCTTTTTTATTTTATTTTTTGCTTAGCTCAGTTCTCTACTACATTAATCTCATTATCCTTTGAACCTTTTCACCGCTGATGTCAAATTCAATTTGTATTCTGCAGCCCGGCAAAGAGCCCTAAACTGATTATCCCAGTATAAACCGTGGCAGTCCTGGATATTGTAAGGCCTGAAAGGCCCTTCTAGCCTGTGAAAGAGGTTCCCATATGCCCTCAGAGTTTCATGACACAATGTTGCGTCTGCTTTGCAAGGAAGAAATTAAGCGTGTGAAAGTCTACGCAAAGCCCTCATTTTCCAGTTAATCAAATCTCTGCCTAATCAAATTAGCGCACATAATTCAGCTAGATGCGTGGCACAAAAAAGGCATTATCCCCTCTCTCTGGAGCTGAAAAGAAGGGAACCAGCGTGGTATCTCTCCCTGGGCCTCTGCATCAGCTGCAGTCAATAGAAGAGGCTGGGAGATGGGGACGGCCTCTCTGGGGGTCAGAGGGGAGGACTTCAACATAAAGGGGAGGTCCAATAAGGGGAGGGCAGGGGTGTTAATGTTGGGGCCGCCGGAGTGAGCAGAAACTGCAGGGTGGAGGGAGACTTTGGCAGCGATTAAGTTCCCAGCTTATTAAAAGGCCTGGCTCAGTGCTCTCCTCACGGGAGCAGCCCAATGCTTGCTAATGAGGTACTTGTTTAATTTTCTTTCAAAGGGCTGGACATCTGTGACAAACTCTCTCTCTTGCCCCTCCCTTCACCTCGCTCGGCCTCCCTGCGCTCACAATGCCCCTCTATCAATAGACCTACAGCGCCTCTCTGGTTTGATGAAGTGTTTTCCATTGTATACAGCAGATAATGTGCTCAGAGTGCAGCAGGACTATCAGTATTACCTCTGATCTCTCATCCCAGTCAAAGCCCATCACGAAAATTCAATAGCGCTTTGGGTTCAATGGCGAAGCGGGCAGAGCATCTCCTCCGCACGGGAGGGTGCGTCGTGTGGGACCTGTGTGATGGCTGCTTGCTGTCCATCACCTGAATCTTAAGGGCTTATGCTCATGATGTGCACCGGCGCTGTCATCTAGGATTCAGTTTTATGACTTGAGGGACCTGATCATAGACCATCCGTAGCTGCAGCTTAGATCAGCTTATTTGCTTGACTGCATTGACTAGAAGCATTTCCTCTGGGTAAGTAAGACCCAGAATGCACTCTGGTGGTGGCCAGGAGGCCCTAAGACAGAATTAGAGCACACTTTTTCTGTGTACACCGGTCTTTAAATGATTATTCCATGTTTTCGAATGTCTTTGCTGAATCATCAATCTATTCAATTTTCAATTTTAACACAGAGAGAGATATACCTCAAACACTCAATTTTAAAACTGTTGGATAAGGAAGTATTTTGACATTAATACAAAATATTATATATATTTTTTTATTTCTATTCACTCATAAAATCCCCAAACTAAAATATTGTAATATTTCACAATATTACTGTATTTTTGATCATGACTATTAAACTCTGCAAACCACCTCAAGATTCAATAAATTAAGTGTTAAAAATGCTTCTAAGAAGTTTTCCACCAGAAACATCTGTATGTCAGTTTTACAAAACATCAGGATCACGGCTAAGAAAAAATACAAAATTTAAAAAAATAAAGAAAAAACCCCCCAGCCTTGGGCCACCTGTTCAGAAACACCATCATTAACAGATAAACAACATCATAAAAGACGACATATTTCTCCCTATTCCAGTTTAGTTATATTTTCCCTATCCTCTCTCCATGTTTCTCTCCGACCTCTAATTGGTATTCAAAGGAGAATGTGTCTTGTCTCTTGCTGTCGGTCACTTCTAGTTATTTTATAATATGTTCTCCGCTCTCTCATTATGAGAACTGCCAGATTCATATTTGCACTTTGATACCCTTCCAAATGTGTGTAGACAGACACAGCATACCAACATGCTCCTCCCTAACCACCTTCACCTTTCTTTATCAGAGACACTCCTGTAGTGTGTGTGTGTGTGTGTGTGTGACTGCCAGACAAGTCAAGCACTCAAACAGCTTCAATCTGCTCAATGTAAACAGGCACTAACGATGGTAGGAGGTCAGAGGCCAATCCCATGGATCAAGCCTCAGCTGGAACATGGTTATTGCTGGATTCAATCCACAGGGGGAGGGGCGATGCTGGTGACAAAGACGGCACCCTGAAGCCCTAAAGTCAGATCATAACTAAACTGCACATTACTGTGCCTCTAGAGAGGGCCATCTGTGCCATCTAATGGGCTTCAGTGAGGCGGTCAGAGCTCAAGTTCCTTTATGAAAACGATGATGATGATGACAATGTTAATGGTGCTACAAGGAAACACGTCTTGCCACTGGCACCGGCAGGAAATCCAACCAGGATACCGGCCATTCGTTGCACCTCGCTGTTAAATTACGACAATAAAGTGCTTTTTATTAAGCTTTTTACTGTGGGGCATTGTTGTTGCAAGTTATAGTTTGGTTGGATTTTGTGTTTATTCAACAACATACTGTATACGAATACACTGAATGTTTTCACCTTTTGTAACAGTTGTGTAGGAGTCCCTAAACTGTCCTCAGTGTAAAAAGGTGGACCTCAAAATCATACAGTTACTGTTGTAAAGGGTTCAAAATATGCAGAAGATGTTGGAAAAAAAGACTGTGTAGGACCTGGAGGATTTTTCTAAAGAACAGCAGGCAGTTTTACTGCTCAGGACAAACAAGGGACTCGTGAACAACTATCATAAAACAGTCAACCACAACAAACAGTATTAAAGGGGTCCTATGATGCTATTTTAAAGATAATTATTTGGTGTATTTGGTGTAACAGAATATGTTGACATGCATTAATGTTCAAAAAACACATTATTTTTCAAATACTGTACATTATTGTAGGTCCTCTATGCCCCGCCTCTCTCAAACACGTCGTTTTCAACAAAGCCCCCTCCTTTGACAAGCGCAGTCTGCTCTGATTGGCCAGCTCACCCAATGCATTGTGATTGGCCGAACACCACAAGCACGCATCGGAAATGTAATCAAAAAACTGTCGTCCATAAAATGCGTTGCACAAATTCAAACATGTGGGTCTTAAATCTTAACCAATGATTTCTAATTGCATCTACTCCCGGAAGGCCAAATAAAGTGCTTTTGCTTTTGCACTGAAACACACTGTTGCCTTGTCCAAATACACACACTTGTGGTCTTTGCACTTGACTACTTATATGACGTATTTCCTGTATTTGGCCCAAGTGTTCAAGTGAGCATGAAGACTACAAGTGTGTGTACAACTTTTCGTTACCTGATGGGACACACTTATAGTGTTGTAAAAATGCAAAGTGTTTACAGAGTTTTATTATTATTTTCAATACATTGCATTTTACAGTCAACTTCTAAATGTCTGTTCAGCAGTCCCTATAGATGACACAATTTGATTAAGTGATAAAAAGCACAAAAGACAAGATACTTTAAACTGGTTAATTTGTGTAATTCATTTATTATTTTGTATTGGGGACTATATGTGAATATCTACTATGTGGAAAACTTTTTTTCAGGATTATACAAAATGAATGAATGAATGAATGAATAATTAAATAAATAAATTAGGGCTGGTAAGCGATTAAATTTTTTTATTTAATTAATTACATGATGTGGTGATTAATTAATCTAATTAATCACAAATTAATCGCACGTCAAATTTGGCTGAGAAATTACTCCCAAAAGATAATTTCAGGTCATTGTTGTGTAAAGCATCAAACAGACATTTCAAAAAGTAGCTTCAGCAAGAAATATTTTGTTTGATCAAATTTATTACATATACTCTTTTGGACCATGAGGGTGAGTAAATGATGACACAATTGTAATTTTTGGGTGGGTGAACTATTCCTTTAATGATTTATTTTATAAATGTTATTATTATTACTATGGAAATATGAAATTATTTCTTTAATGAAATGATACTCTAAATAATAAACTAAAACTGCCAGTAGGTGGTGGTAAATGTCTTATTGATTAAGTCATCGAGTCTTTTATTCATTCGATTCGTTGAAATGGCTGATTCATTCAGGAGTGAAATAAATGGTTCTTTATGAATGGTCCTGTAATGTCGCTGTGTGTTGCTCGAAGACAAACAGTTCTGATTTGTCTTTATATTTTGGTTGGCAAAATTAAGCAAAACAGACAACATTGTGTCTAAAATAACACAATATTAACTTCTTACTTACGGAACTGTTGTATAAGATCAGTATCACATTTGCACTGGTGTGATATTGCACTTAGCCTATTGCTCGTGTGATATTGCTTAACTACATGATGTAAATATGAGACCAAAACTCAAACCATATCTTGAATTTTAGGGACATTCTAACTACATTCTCTAGGCTCCATCACACAGTGAGTTGTTGCCCTGCCTCATATTTGTCATCAATCAACTGTATGAAATGTCAGATGACCCACATAGGTCTAGGGCGGGGCAAGTCAGTTAAATGTGTTAATAATTTTAATGTGTTATTTTTCACCGTAATTAATTAATCTAATTAACGCGTTAAATTATCAGGCCTAAAATAAATAAACCATTTTTGTAATATTCTGCAAGGGGTATGTATACTTATGAGCACAACTGTATACTGGACGGCTAATTTTTTTACAGTGACATTTCAATATGAAAACTATTTTTTGTCTTTTTACCACTTTTATTGGCAAGAAATAGAAACTAAAGAATAAGCCCAAAGAAGCCTTGGTTCACAGAGAATTTAGAAGAACTCAAGGGCATTGTTAGGCATGGAACTTTTATAAAATTGTTAGTATACACTTAGCCCACCCATTAAGTCAAAATTCACAACAAAATCTAACATTTTGAAACAATACCTTTGGCACAGTATAGAGTGGTGCAGGTATGCTGTCAGAACCTGGAAGACTAATTAGATTAGTTCTACAATGTACACACCCATACCGAAAATGTGAATTTTGAAGCAGTTATGTTCATTTTTGAAAACGTATATTTATAATAAGTAACAAGATAAGACAGTTTGGAGTGTGTGTGCATGTTAGGTTGTAGAACAAACCGTGAAAGTATCACCAAGTTAAGTTTATCGCTTTACTCATAAATTGAAAAACCCCACAGGAAAATCTCAAAGCAACCAGCGGCGAATTAGTCTTCTGGGTACTGTAACTGTACCACTCTATTACTGATAGCAGAACGGTTGCCAAGCAACACACAGACACAGTGGCACTGATGTAATGAGGTCACAGGTGTATGCTTCTAGAGTAATTTACACCGGTTTCAAATGAAGCTCAATAAATCATAATCAATTATCTGTTGTATAAAATATAAATATAAATACTTAAGGCTCAACATAGCAGATACAAAAGAAAACACAACTGTCTCTTCATCAAATGCTGCACACCATCTCAGAGTGTGCATGTCAGTCCAGTTGACCCCGGGGTGGCATGACTTAGGTGTGTATTTAGTGTGATTGTGTGTTTAAGCGGTGACCGTGTCTTCTGTTGACCGTGAGGTGATCAGTCATGTGGTGGTGTGTGAGAGACAGGGCCTGATAAAGGCAAAACAGATAAGGTCAGAAAGAAAAAGAGAAAGAGGGGTCAGCACCAGATTCATTAAGATCACCATTATCTCTGACTAACAGTGAACTATGGTGACAAAGAGAGGCAGACAGTAGGTATAAATATACTCAGTGCAAATTATTTTTAATTTTAGCATTTAAAACTAGCATTTAGTTCTTAATGACCTTTTTTTTTTTTTTTTACCCAAAGATGAAAATTCGTTGTTGTTCCAAAGCTGTATGACTTTCTTTCTTCTGAAGCATAAAAAAAGATATTTTGAAATGACTAAGTGTTTTTTTTGTCCTTACACTTGAAGTCAATGGGCACCAAAACTGTTTGGTTAACAACATTATTAAAATATCCTCTTTGTGTTTTGCAAAAGAAAGTCAAGCATTTTTGGAACACTATGAGGGTAAATAAATAACAGAATTTTCACTTTTGTGTGACTTATCCCTTTAACTTATGTAGACAAAAGTTTAATATCACCATTTTTTGGTTACCAGTCATAACATGAAAATAATTATTGGCTAACAGATCAGCCAGATGCCTATTTGCAAACACAACACTATTTGAACTCAAGCTTGTGCAGCTAAACGTGCTTGCATTAACATATCTTCAGGCTTTAGTGTGTGTGTATAACACATATAAATATTTTGTGGTCTAGAATTACCACATTTGTCGTGGACTACTTTACAGCTTTCAGTAAAACAATAAACCACTAACACTGCATTTTCTCAGCTCATCATTAAAAGTGCTAGTAAAATCAAACTCATCAGCGGAAAACAAATTATGCTTTGCATGTACTAAGAAAGATAACTAGCTAGCTAATAAAATAGAAAAGCTTGTGGAAATGTTTCTCGCAGAAATCCTGCCAGCAAACTCTCTGCCCTGATGAAATGTCATCAGAAAAAGCCCTTCAGCAACACCGCTCCTCCAACTTTCCCCTCCTGGGTTTCCTCTACTGTAGCAGATCATGCTTTTTATGTTGTGGGTAAACTTTGCTCCCGGCTACACCTTCTGCCTTGTAGTGAATCATCATGCCGAGCCTTGGAGGTGGCCTTGAGAAAGTCGAACATGGGCACTGAGAGTTTTAAAACCGAGCCGTGAGGGTGGATGAGGTGAAGCTCCTGACAGGCACCGCTGCTGGCAGTTACAGAGCATGTTAAATCATGCATGCAGGTGTCGGGGCCTACAAACAGACTGGACCCATCTTGCCAGGCTCAAAGTGAACCACAGTGTCTACCACTCAAACACTGACATGGAGAGAAGGCCAGGGTAACGTCTAACTCAGCTGTTTCATTTCTGTCAGGTTTGGTGTTTCGTGCAAAATGTTGGTGCTGTGTATAGAAAAAAATACCAACAACACTCTAGATACGAAAAAGCTCTAAAAATAGATGCCATATTTAATCTTATACTAAAGAACATAACTGTGAACGATGGAAGTACACTCGAAATATGTGATTGGCAAAATAAATAAATAATTGTGAGATTTAGGGCCCAATTATACACCTGGCGCAATGCTTAAATAGCAAATGCATTTGCGCCCATTTGTGTGTCCATGGGCATGCTGGTCTGAAAACGTGGTGTGTTCAGGCGCATTGTTATTTTGAGGCAACTAAAATAGACTGCGCCATTGACCAACAAAAACCTGGTCTAAAGTCTGGCGCAATATTGTCTTTTTGTTATTTAAAGTGCGCGTTAGTAATATGCGCCTATAGGCGGGTGCACATCTTGAGTACACTCCACTTATTACACACACAGGGATGTGCAGCAGCACACATTTTTAAAAATGAAAAATTAAAGGATTAAAATGTAAAAGATTATTATTATGTACATAAATATAAAAATGCCTACATGTAATAATGGATAGTCATTGCATGTATCAGAATTACGCGCACGAGCAGATCCGTTTCCTCGCTAGAGAAGCGTTCAGTTTTTCCGCTTGTAAATTCCGCCATGTAAATAGAGTATCCGCCATGGCGCAAGTACAACTGGCTTTTAAAGGGAATGGGAGATGAGACTCTGATTGGTTTATGGCACGTTACGCCCAAAACACACCCATTACTCATTAAGAGTATAGGGACAACCCTTTAAGACCATGCGCGCCGACCATTTTTCCCGTCCTTATACTAGCAAAAGTGGATTCGGACATGCCCCTAAGCGCAATTGCGCCGTGCACTTTAGACCATGTGCTTAGATCGTTAAAATAGGGCCCTTAAACTCAGAATTCGGATTTTTCTGGAAATTAGCAATTGGCAATTGCGAGTTTATATCTCGCAAGTCTGACTTTTTTCCTCAATTCAGAGTTTATGTCTCACAATTCTGTTTTTTTGTTTCCGCTATAGAATAAAAAACTAAACGACTTTTTATCTTACATTTCAGACTCTTTTTCTTGCAATTGTTGAGTTTAGGTCTCCTAATTCAGACTTTTCTTCTCATAATTGCGAGTTTATATCTCACAATTTGAGAATTAAAAGAAAAATAGTCCAAAATGTGAGATGTAAATTCAGAATTACAAGAAAAAAGTCAGAATTGTGAGATAAAAAGTCATAATTACCTTTATTTTCTTATTCCATGGCAGAAACGGGCTTCCATAGCTTTCCTAGAAGAGAAAGACTGTCAATTTTAAACTGTGTATATCTTCTCATTTTGGTTCAACTATTGTGTGTACACTAGCAGAGAGATATGGACTAAATTTGACAAAAATCCAATTTTGAGCATTTAAAATATGACATACGCTCTGATTAAAGTGATTATGCCAGCTCAGAGAGCAACCACAATCCTTTGCAAACGCTGTTTCAGAAACATTCATGTAATGAGATCACCTCATTTTATGAAAGAATTATGAGCTGAAAGCAATAAACATATTCAGTTTGATCAGTAGTTGAACATGATATTAAGAATACACAACTGTGAGAGAGCCAGCACTCAACAGGATTTAACTGTCATTAAGATATTGTTGACACATACACCATGGCAATGATACACTTCCTCAGCTAACTGCATTACAGTCCATTAATCCTGATAAAGCACTTAATTCATGCAGAAATGCAGTAGGTGATGCATACATACGAACACGCATGTAAATATACTCTTCTATCATTTTTAAGAGCACAAAATGTGTTAATCTCATAGATTAGGATTAGCCTGTGACATCTCAGAAACAAAAGTGCAATGAAAACAGCGTTGAGCTGCAAAATTTTCATAATGATACAACTGACGAGCATCTAAAGCTTAGCTGAGCCTTGCAAATGTAAACAAGAAATATCTCCTTATATTTCGGATGTGTCACCATGCAAAAAGCTGCTTGACTAACATACAATTCCTGGAAATATGGCGATATATATAAATACAAAATAACAATGCTAAAAATTGCTCAAATTTAACATACCCTTTACTATGTAACTATGTGAGTAAGTGACCTTCGAAATAACCCATGGAGCCTTTGCACTAGCAAGGTCATTTGACATGTTAGTTTGTCCATGTTAGTTCTCCAAAGTTAACATCTTTGTACATGTGCTAGCAAATTTGGACCATCCACTTGGGCCCCGATGGACATGTCAGACCTCCTAGCCAATGTCCATTGCTCAGTGCCACTCTAGTTCATACCTCCAAACTGACCAGACTTTGCAGATAAATTCAAACGCTGATCAAGAATCATTTCATGCTAAGTATATCTGACAACCATAATTCCAGTTTAATTTTCTCCAAAGGCCCTTGAGTCCTGAGAGCAGTGGTGATAGTATACTCAAGCACAGTTCTGCCCAGTACCTGCCATCTGTGGCTGATGCATTATTTAGTTTGCTCAGCCACTGATTAGCATTAACGCTATGGTAATGGCCCTCCAGGCTCCTCCAGGTCTACCTACCTCCCAGCACACCCTGAGGTCTCTCTCACTCAGCTGAACTCTCTTTCACTCACTTCCTTATCCACACATTTCTAGCCTCTTAAATGGCCTCAAAAAGAATGTCATGTGTATTCAGGTGAGAGACCTCATGAAACCAAAATAGTTTTTTGGCTTTTAGTCCATGTCTTTGTATCAATAGCCAATCAAAACTAGAGCATTGGTTGAAGTGGAGACTCAACACTGAACATGTATATATATATATATATATATATATATATATCAATAGGAAATACTCCAATAAAGAAAACTGCACTTACATGTGAGTCTTTAAAAGTAGCCAATTATATTGAAAGAACAGTTAAGACAACTTCCCATGAAGCTTCTTCGTTGAAGCCCATCGAGCAGGTTGGAGTGTGCGTGAGTGTCTTTGATAAGCTTCATTAATAAACATGACATCCTCTAATACACAGGCTGCGGCATATGGTAAAAGGCAGAAAGAGGAAGGGAGTGATTTGCTGTTTGCTCTGAAAAACAAACAAGCCAACAGGTCCTGCCAGATGGCGGCGAGTGCTGTTTGAGAGAGAGCGAGCAAGAGAACAGAGAACAACAAAGAGAAGAAGAGCAACCAGACAAAGTTGACAGGAGCTTTAGGAAGGATGACGAGTCGTCGACGGTCATCATCGGCTGCTCAACTGGTAAGCAAATAAAAACTCTGTGTTTTGCTGAGCTTTTTATACACATGCTGATCCTACTTCACAAATTCAGCCAGGCAAAATAAATACATAAAAAATAAAATAAATAAATAACAGAAAGAGAGAAATAAGAAGAAAAATATACAAAACATGGTTTGGGGCGAATGAGAACACTGCTTGAGGCCTGTAATACTACTGAAAAACTAAAATAACAGAGAATACCAGGCAACTCATTTGATGTTTCTCCTCCCGCATGTGTGAGTCTAAATTAAATGCAAGCTCAGCTAAGAGTTCACTCACTTTGAATTATGGTAATTCTCATTAGCATAACTAAAACATTTCACATGGGCTGCCCCAGTAAGTGCACTGTGATTTATTTCTGCTAGTTCAGCCACATGGCCAACATTATCACTGATCAACCTGTCACCCCTTTAAAACATGTACACCCTAATTGGGTGTTCGTGGCTAATCATTTGCCTGTAATGGTGCTGTAGATTACTCTGTGACAGAAGGAGCCAGAGATGCAGCACAGTGCAGCAACAGCTTTCTCATAGCAAAAACTATATAATGTGTGCTAAACCCTTTTTCATTACATAAAGCATTGCCTCAGAGGTTCAGCTTTGGTATAAAAATTTCATAAATGCTGTATCCTTTGCAAGAAAATATGCAGCTTTTGCAAATTAAAGCTCTATTATTTGTTTATTTATAAAGAAGTTATAATAGTCAAAACATGACTATTCAAAAGTTTGGAGTCAGTAAGACCTTTCAAATGTTTTTTTAAAAAAAAGAAGACTCTTCTGCTCACCAAGGCTGCATTTATTTAATCAAAACTGTAATAATGTGAAATATTATTACAATTTGAAATATCTGTTTTCTATTTTACCATATTTTGAAATGTAAGTTATTCCTCTGATGGCAAAGCTGAATTTTCTGCATCATTACTCCAGTCTTCAGGGTCACATGATCCTGCAGAAATCATTCTAATATGCTGACTTGCTGCGCAAGAAACATTTCTTATTATTATTAATGTGGAAAACAGATGTGGTGCTTAACAATTTTGAGAAAATGTTTTATTTTTTTGTTTTCTTTGTATATATTTAATAACAGAAAGCTCAAAAGAACAGCATTTATTTGAAATGGAAATGTTTTGTAAGATTACAAATGTCTTTAGCGTAGATTTAAAAAAAATTAATGCATCCTTGCTAAATAAATAAATAAATATATATATTTATAGCCAAACAAATGTGGTGGTTGAAGCAACAATTTTGGGAAACTGGTGTTAAAAATGTGAGCTATATGAAAATATGAACTACTGAACCTGACGAAAAACTCCTTTCTTTCCAACAAGCCACTTTATGGAGCTTAACAGCAGTGACAACTGCAGAGATACATTATTAATGCCCAGCAAGGACTGATATTCAGAAAGGCCTCCACTAGTACAGCCTTCACTCCTCCTGTCTGTCACATCTCTTTTTTTATTCTACCAGCTGAGACACAAGTAATGCAATGACATGCACAGCTGACACCCGAGACCACCGAATGTGGTGTTAAGCCTGGTTTATCGACAGCAACTATAAGGCAATTATTTTTAGGATGACAGCCTTGTGTGACACTGTGACACTATATATATATATATATATATAAAAAGTGGGTATAAAAAAAGAATCACCCCCGATTAAAATAATCACATTTTGTTACTTTGCAGCCTGAAATGAAAACAGTTTTTTGTTTTATCCAGCTGTATTTACTTAGTGCAACTTATAACATCCAAGTGAAAGATATAACACCAACAAGTCAGAAAAAAAACAAAAAAAAAACAGAATCACTGAGTTGGATAAAGGATCACCCTCTTGTGATGTTTTTTTTTAGTAAGTATTAAATTAGTACACAGGATTAAACTACACTTTAAAATATATACAAATAGAACAAAAAATATTAACAATATTACTGCTTTTACTTTATTTTTTATCAAATAAATTCATCATTACTGGTTTTGGCTACACACAATGCCAACACCTCTTGTGTCCAAGACAGTTCCTTCCACGTCGGAGGTAAAACTTGTAAACGTACAGCGGCACTGCCTCAAATCTCAACACGACCAGTACATTAACAATGCATCTGCTCACTCATTCTCCTTTATTCAGTTTGTCAAGGGGCCGTTTTAACTAAGACAGAGACAGAAAGAAAGGGAGAGAGAAAGGAAAGTGGAGGTGAAAGATGAAGCGGTAGGCCTTGCAGGCATGAATCACACTCTTTTGAAGATGAATAATCTTTTTGAGGGCTAGCAGGCTAAGCTGATTTAGAATTCTGTTTCAGCCTTCTCCCATAATGCCTGTCTGCAGCTCCACACGTACTGGAAGTTAAAGTGAAAGCCCTGTAGATTGGCCGTCTGCAGGCGAAATCAACAATGTTTAGTAGTTATTATGTACGATAAATGGCAGAACAAACTGCAACATGACCTCCCAAAAACAACCAAAACACACTGTAAATTTTCAAAACTCAATGTATGTCAAACTGACTTTAACCTTACAGGAGGGTTAACCACTGATGTTATCTTTGTTCTGGGTTGTACGATTTACAAACCAAGATTTCGTAGCTTGAAACATTTGGATTTTGAAGGCCTTAGCTGTACTTCAGCTATAATGAAAATTACATTGACTACCTGCTACATAAAATGTACTTAACTAGAGCCATCAAGCTTTTTTCTCTAGACAACACACATTACACAAAGCCCCATGTCCTTTACATGTCTCATTCTTCCGGCTGACGCCTTCAGCTCATATGCTCATGTCAAAGTGTTAGATTCCATCATTTGCACTCGAGACCGACGACGATCACCTTCCTCTACACAGCAATTAACAAACATGGCTTGCTAATGTTAGTGATTAAGACAGAGGCAGACGCTGATTAAAATATTTCCCCTTGATTTGTCAACGGTAAACAACTTCCTGAAGACCAAATAAATGGCAGAACAAACTGCAACATGACCTCCCAAAAACAACCAAAACACACTGTAAATTTTCAAAACTCAATGTATGTCAAACTGACTTGAACCTTACAGGAGGGTTAACCACTGATGTTATCTTTGTTCTGGGTTGTATGATTTACAAACCAAGATTTCGTAGCTTGAAACATTTGGATTTTGAAGGCCTTAGCTGTACTTCAGCTATAATGAAAATTACATTGACTACCTGCTACATAAAATGTACTTAACTAGAGCCATCAAGCTTTTTTCTCTAGACAACACACATTACACAAAGCCCCATGTCCTTTACATGTCTCATTCTTCCGGCTGACGCCTTCAGCTCATATGCTCATGTCAAAGTGTTAGATTCCATCATTTGCACTCGAGACCGACGACGATCACCTTCCTCTACACAGCAATTAACAAACATGGCTTGCTAATGTTAGTGATTAAGACAGAGGCAGACGCTGATTAAAATATTTCCCCTTGATTTGTCAACGGTAAACAACTTCCTGAAGACCAAGGTTGATGAATGTGGCGCTGTAATCAAGCTGCGACAGGAAGAAAAAAAACATCTCCGAGGTGCTAAAAAGAGCAAGAGAGAAATAAAGACTGAAGGGTGGGGGAGTCCAATTTTCTTTCTTCACCCTCTGTGCCTCTCTCTCTTTTTCCTCCCGAACGAAAAGAACTCTGACTACTTAATTGGAGGAATCAGATTTAGTCAAGCACCCTGTTGGCTCAGACCTACATCATTAAAGTTGCCAGCTAACAAACATCAAAAACCAGGCAGCATTAATGAGGCAGATGTATTAATTTCCCATTTATGAGCAGCTAAGCAACTCTCCTCCACCTCTCCCTCTATCTCTCTCTCCTCTCGTTCTCCCTCTTTCATTCTGACAGAACTATTAATGATCTTTAATGCCCCACAGGCAGTAATAGGCCCCACTGGGAGAGCAGAAATACAGCGATTTGTATGGAGGATTTAGACATAACGGGGGAGAATGATGGGGAGAGAGGGAAAAGGAGCGCCATTCAATCGTTCCTGGGAGAGAGCGTTTGATCAGGCCGCGGTCTCTCCGAGGAGTTCGGCCCAGCTCTGGGACGGAATAATAAATGACGGAATGCAGATGAAATCATACCGGCTGTTCGTAGACAGACAGAAAGAGAGAGACAAAGTCAGGCAGCTTCTGATTGTCGCTAACAACCGACGGCTTTTAGCAAAAGCACCTCTGGGAGCGACGGAACCAGACAAATGTAGGAAACCGGACCCGAAGGGAGAAAAGTACTGTCATTGAAGACAATTACACAGGTTTAAAACACAGATGCTAAAGTATTAGCACAGATAACTGATTTACGTATTTCAGATGTCTTAAGACACCAAAGACATTAACTATAATAACAATAAAAGTTTTAATAATAGTTTTAATCCTTTGAGACTAGAGACGTTCACACCACAGCCATAACTGAAATGACAGAAGAACGATATAGTTGGAATCACTCTTGAAACAATTTTTTTCCCCCAGCTGATAAATGATAAAAACATAGACAGCCAATCCCAATACAACCCAGCTTAGATGAAATAAACATGTTTTTTGGAAATAGGAAACAAGAAAATGGGTTCCAATGCCTGGAATGTTCTTAACACTGCAGTGCGAAACACAAGGTAGTTTTCCATTTAGATTTCATTTCTACTAAAAATAACTTCCGCTCATGTGTTTGTGAGCTAAAGCTTTTAACAATTCCCCAAAGTGCTGAAAGAAACTAAACACACAAATCTCTTGCTGCCAGAAAACAGCCTGTTCTTTGTTGGTATTCTCATGTTTGCTGTACTACAATAAACCACACCACAGATTAACCCAGATAAATAAGCTTCCTATCAAATTAACCTACAAATTATCCATGCAACACACAACATACTCCAGAACCTCAAGCCTTATTTTCAATTTTTTGCTGAAAGCTCTGTGCTGTAATCCTTTCGTTTGTTTGCGCGTTTCGATGTTATTGTGCTAATTTAAGGCTTGCTGTGGGTCTCTGGAGAGATGGAAAGCAGATCTGAACATAGTCACAAGCTTATTAACAGGACAATGATAATGGTTTTCTTCCTCCAGTGCAGCTTTTTCCACGATATAATCAACTGATGTGCAGACCATGGCACAGAAAATAATGTTTTTGTAAATTCGATCAGTGATACACATTTGTTCTGGTTAATTTATTACAAAACCTGAAATGAGTCAATCAAATCAAAATCAAAACAACAGCATTTGTATTGAAATTGTACAATAAGAGAAACAACTTACAGTCTTACACCATGTTTTCAACTCAATTATATACATTTGTTTTTATGTTAGTTTCAAAGTGGCTATACCTTGTTTTGTGTAATCAGCTATGCTGGATGGGTAACGTTCTGATTACACACACACACACACACACACACACACACACACACACACACACACACACACACACACACACACACACACACACACACACACACACACACACACACACACACACACACACACACACACACACACACACACACACACACACACACACACACACACACACACACACACACACACACACACACATAGTTCTGGCGAGACAATATGGCTGCCTATCTAGATAGCAGACTAATTTCCTGAGTGCTATGTGAATCTCCTGGTTGTCTATGGCTGGGTTCAGCCCAAAGCGATAGTGAGATAGAGCCCACAGCTGGGCAACAGAGATAGCAGCTTTCAGTGTGATAGCCTCGGCCTGCTTGACTGCCTGTATAATGAAGAACGAGCGAGGAAGGGGGGAGGTGTTGGTAACTATTGGTTTCAAATCAGTTGTGTGATGGTTGAGATCAGGATTTGGGTATTAAAATCTGATTAAGGATCAGGGCTTCAGGGAAGCACATAGACAAAGCTGAAAAAAAGATGGTGGACCCAAAAAATGTGTTGGAGGTCTGTTCTCAGTGAGAAAAACAATGAAAAATGAAATAAAAAATAAACCAAAAACATAAATATGTAGTTAGATAACCAAAACAAACAAGCAGGTTTAAGTCCGTCTGTAGATTTAATGTTCTTGAAAGAAGTCTCTTTTACACCAAGCCAGCCTTTATTTGAACAAATACAGTAATAACAGTAATATTGTGAAATACTGTCTTCTATTTGAATATATTTTAAAATGCAATTTATTCCTGTGATGGTAAAGCTGAATTTCAGCATTCATTATTCCATTAACAACAGTAAAAACAATACTGTTACCCATTAACCTTAGTGTATATATAAAATAAAAAATATAAAAGAAACATTTATGTGTTTTGTTAGAAAACCTATTCAGGCTAATGTTAATTTTTTTGCATATTGTTAGGCCTATTGAGCTTGATTGATTGATTTTAAGGACATTTTTTATTCTTTATATGATAACCAATTCATGGCACCATGTCCAAACTTAATTTCCAATGTAAAATCTGGGAACAATGAATTAAAGCCAGCCGAGAACCAGTAGTTTAGGACTCTTGAGATGGTGTGTTTTCTTGTACAAATGCTGGTGTGTGTGTGTGTGTTCCTGTGCTTGAGTGTGTGGTTTAATAAAGAGCAATAGCTTAAAACCTAAACTCACTGTCAACCACAAAATAAAATATTCATCTCTGGCATATGACGGATTCGTATCCAGATCTCATTTCAAACTCGTTCAGCTTTAAAAGCCCTCAAATACAACGGCATCTCTCGCCCTCTCCGTCTTCTCCAGAGCGACGGTATCCGTCATCATTCTGCACGCCCTGATCGATGCCTTTTTTATCATGATATGTTACGAAAGTGACTTATGAAACTCCCCTCCCCCTGACGCCCGACCATTTCATCACTGCAGTATTAGGATTGATGGCACTGCAGCTAGGGGAGATTAATCAAGCCCAGTGCACTCTCCAAAGCATTCTGTGCTCGGCTGGGGCTGGCTGTGAGAGACGTGAGGGCACGAAGCCGGAACAAGCCTATCATTGGAACCGCTTTCTAGGGGACCTAGATTCATTCCGCCAGCAGGCTCTTATGACCAAAAGAGCATTCTTCTTCTCCATCCTCCCCTTGTCCGCCTCTCTCCCCCCTCTTTCTGGGTCTCCTCCAGGACTCGTCTCCAGAATTGATTTTCCCAGGGACGGCACCTTGTGCTGCTGTGAGCTGCTGTAAGGGCTCTAACGATCAGGCTGTGGATCATTAGTTTAAAGCACTGTTTTCCACTGCCCAGAACCCTGAGGCTCATACATCTTCCCCTCCTGCGCCTGCAGCTCAGCCCTGTGAAAGCTCCTCATCACACACTCACACACACACACACACCTTCCTTCCTCACTATTTAGCACAGGCGTATCATACCCATCCATCTTTGGCTGACTATGCCACTGCATTTAAGTAGAAGAGGTGAAGAATGCTATAGAAAGACAAATGGAGGAAAGAGAAATGATGATGGAAGGAATGATTAAAGGAATGTAAGACAGACTTGTGCAAAACTACATACTTTCCAAATTGACTAGTTGGTGGGTTGCCGATGAATTATCGTACTTAATCATTTCGGGCTCACCTGACCCAGATTGGACACATTCTTGAGGGACGTTTATAAGACACGTTCTTGCATTTAAAAAGTGAGCGAGTGCAACAGAATGAAACAGAATACACAGATATTTGTAAATTCGTCCCCTTATTTTATCCCAAAAACAATCAGAGCGCTTTGTTAGCACTAGTTCTATTTTTGACTTCCGAGTCCGCTATTAGCATATAGCCCGCTAGCATCGCCAGCGTGGTTGCCGCTAATCTCGCTTACACTAATACTCTATTCACACACATTTCCATTGTTTTACTCACTGTTACTTGCTTTAATGGCGGATGTGTGTCTACCTTTGAGTGCAGGTGAGGACACGGCCCGAGCTGGAGAAGCAGATCCGGGACCTGGTGGCAAAGCAGACCCAGCTGAGAGCGCGGAGAACCGCGCTGGAAACATCCCAGGCTGACGCTCACAAGTCCCACCACCTCTTTACTTAAAATTACTTAAAAAGTGGCCTCTGTAACTAACACACTGTCGTAAAAATGCAATGCTCATACAACACTTTTAGATGCAACAAAATGGACAAACATGTCTATCTGCAATGTCTATGGTATCTAGACAAACTAGTCAACCTTAGCTAACTAGGTTAATCCTGAGGTTAACTTCAATTTAAACTGGCTGACAACTTCTTATAAGCAATTCACATAATTTCTTAGAGATCCACTAGTTAATAAGAGTAACCTGTGAATCTGTGTTTCTCAATGTAATCAAAGCTGCTATGAGGCACCGTATTGGAGTACAAAAGTGAAGTTAACTGCACAAGAGAGACTGAAACTGATTTCACAGAATTCCACAAGGTAGTTGGTGATTCCAGTCCTACATAAAATATTACGGCAAAAAAATCTTCAGAAATTCTAGCAACCTCTTGTGCTTCCCGACCTTTACGTTTGCTATAGATAATGCCCACTCCATTAAACGTGAGAATAAAACACAAAAAATAAAAGACATGATTCATCTCAGAGTCACAGCCCCAAGGAGATGCGTGTCTAAAAGGTCTTCGCGTTTGAGAGCACAACGGTGAGTCTCTCATGATGAGGGGCATAAAGTAGAGATTGTCGTCACTGCAGAGGTCCTTATTATCTTCGGCTCAGGAACAATGTGTTCTGATTTCACCCTCTTGCAGCCTGTCAATGAGCTGAATAGTTACGTTGATTGGACTTCCTCAGGCACGGAGGGCAGACTCCGTTGTATCGTTGTACACCAATCGTACACTGGGTCTCAATCCCTTCGCGCTGTCCAGCTCATTTTCTTTATCATTTGTTCTTCTCTCTCACTCTGTAATTCTGCACAGAACAATAGAGCAGCTCTCTGGACTGTGATCCAAAGGGCCATAAACGGTTCGGTAATGATGATGTGTCACTCTCTAAACACTCTGGCAGAGGAAGCCCATCTTTAACTGGCCTTCATCAGGCGAACACTAAATCAACACAGCCAACTCTCAGACGCTGAAGTAATCAGCTTTCCACTGTTTTAAATCACATTTCCAACAATGGAAACAAACCCCATCCAGATTTAGCACTAATGTTGAAACAGAAGAAATGGCGTTAAAAAGAAGATGACTGTTGGAATGATTGTGGCAGAAAAACTTCAACAAAAGCTTGGAAGTATTTCTTTCGATTTATTAGGACGTGACTAGATTAGGTAAATTAATGTTTCAAAGACACATTTGTGATTTTAATTTCATCCGAATAGTGATTTAAAGAAATAGCAAACCAAAACATCAAAAAACAAAAAAAAAACAAAACAGGGACGACAGTGCTAAATGGAGTTCAAATCAAGCCGCCCAGCTATAATTTAATTTCTTAGCCGTATTCAGCCTGGCTAACTGACACGTCTTGGCTCAGGAAGTTTCTGGAGCGCTGCTGGTTTTGGACCTGACACTGATTTACAGCTGTGCTTTAGTGGATCTAATAAGCCGGGCAAATGCCTCCCCTCGGCCTGGCACCAGCCCACTGCCTTCGCCCTAATTATTCACATATTTTGGCAGCAGATTCCTTCCCTGCATCCCTCCCTTCCTAACTCCCTGACGCTCTGAGGATAGAGAGAGAGAGACAGACACAAAGCTCTTAATCAGAGTATATCAGTTAAAATAAATGAGAGCAGAATGAAAAGAACGCTTTGCTGAAATTCCCTGGCTCAGGCCAAATGAGTTGAGTCTGGGCCAGACGGGTGATGTGGGAGTTGGCTGTGGAGAGATGAGTGTGTCTGTGTGTGTGTGTAGCACTGCCAGTGGCTTGGGGAAATCTCTCACTGGATGTAAAATTCAGGCACAATAAGTGGAGAACAGAAAATACACTTTAACACATACAGACATATACTTGCCACATACTCCCACTTATATATTGTCAAATAAACATAAACAGCAAGGATGCACAATATATATCGCCACAGTATCAGTTATTGGCTAATACTAATTTATTGCTATTGTCAATAAAAAAAAAGATAAAATCAGGATTTCCACACAAATATTGAGCAGCACTGTTGTTTTCAACATTGACAATGATAATAAATGTTTCTTTAACAGCATGTTTCTTTAATCAAAATGATTTCTGAAGGATCATGTGACACCGAAAACAGGAGTAATTATCCTGAAAATTCAGCTTTGCTATCACAGGAAAAAAGTTAATTTTAAAATATAATAAAAAAGTATTTTAAATTGTAATAATATTTCATAATTTAAATAATTAAATAATTTCATAATTTATAATTTAAATAATATTTAAAAACTTTTAAAATTATGGATTTTAGTTTAGTGTTTTATTTTATTAAGACAAAAAGTAAAGATTTTTAATATTGGCCATAAAATTTAAATATTCATCATATTAGCCAATATTTTATTATTGTATCTCCAACATAAAATGTCTAATCCCAAAAATGTCCTATATTTCCTTTTTTCCCTCTTTAGTTTAAATTTTTTTTATAATTGTTTAGAATTGAACTTGGCTACCTGCATGTGCACCAAGGCTCAACATATTGGAGCATGTGCGCTAACCATTAGGCTATGGCTTTAACAAGATAACATTCTGTATGTCTCTCCTCTGTCTCAATGATAGGATGCTTGAGCTTGTCTTCAGACCTTCTGAGCTCTACGCTGGGATATCATCTGTACCAAAGCTCCATCAAACTCCTCTGATAAGACCTTTGCCTGGAAATCGTCTAGTCCCCCACTTGTCGGCCCTCCGCTCTCCCAAACGCCAATCAGAGATTGAATCTCAAACGCTATTGCCTTTTGACAAGGTGAACAATGCTGTCAGTGCACGATACAGGAGGACACTATTCATTTCTGGTGAAAGAGAGAAAGAGAGAGCAAAAGAGAGGTATGCAAGAGAAAGTGCGGCGATGGCTTGATGTGTGGGGAGAACTATGGTATCACAGCTTGCCTAAGGGAAGCCTGCCACAAAACTGCCTTAGTCTTACTTGACAGGCCTGAGACTGTCAGAGGACTCTTCTGATGTCACTTCCTCCCTCGACAGCATTGACATGCGTACGAGCCGCGGGAGGGATGGAGAGAGAGGAGGACTGCTCCTCGCCACTGTATTCTTTAATGTCGCCTCTTTTATCGAGGATTCAAGCTGTCAGCTGTAATCAGAGGACTACTGGTGCGGAGCAGAAGAGATAAGACCTGCCTGTCAACAACCCATCATACACTCCACACATATGCTTGCTCTCATCACTCATCACACCATTCCCAGAGAGAGGGAGAGAGACAGAAAACACAAGAGATACAGGTAGAGAAAGACAAAGAGGAAAAATTAAAAAGCAGATAAAAAATAGAAAGGGAGACAAGGGGACAGGAAATAATGAAATCGAGAGAAAATCTCGTGGCGGATGACAGGGAAAGGCTTCAACATGGCACTTGTGTTTTGGTGGGGGGTTTCGCCATCTATGTGACATCAGCGAGAATTAAAATTAAATTCAAATTTGTAGCGGGTAAACTCTAGGGCATGTCTTAAATGACTGTTTCCGTCTGTACTCGATCATGTCCTACCAATATCACTGCCTATTCCAGTGTTTCCTGGGAATCCTGCTCGATCTATGGCTTGAGAAAGCCATAACAAAAGAAACAAAAGGACAACAAAAGAAAATGTTTTAATTGAGTGCAGTGTGAATTGAATGGATAGAGATAGCTCACTAGAAAAAGGAAACACTGCTGTACATTCAGTGTCATGATTGGCTGACACAAGAATCATCCATTTTGTTTGGAAGCGTTGCATCCATTTGCACCAAACTGGTAGACAAGTTTTAAAATGAGCAGCATGAGTAATTTTAAAAAGGCTTTCGTCATTTGCTAGTCTGTTTATTTATTTTGCCCCAGGGAACGCTACTACATGAGTTAAATATCTTCGATCGTACCATCATGAAATTATGTTTAATTCTGCATATTAAATTAAATCATTTAAGATTTGAATTTAAAGTATAAAAACACACTCATCACACACTGCAGTTATAATTGATTTTGTGTATTTCACTCTACTGAACTCATTACCAAGGCTTTAGGGCATTACTGTGGTACACACACAAAAACACACATACACACACACACACGCATGCACACGAACACACATGACTTCCCCACAGCAGCAGTTGTTAGAGAATAACTAATAACTATTTGTGCAAGCAGACAGAAGTCAACTGGTGTTTGGTTACCAATTACTGCACAGCGTCTTTCGCTGTTTTCTGCTAAATAACACAGCTGATTGATAACACTGCATCACCCAAGTTCCCTCAATGCCTCGGTGACTGATGTCTGCTATAAATTACACGTTCACTTGTGGCCTCCAATAAAATGTGTATGAAAGCACTAGCTGACCTGAAATGAGGATACATATCTGAGAATGAGACAGACTGAGAGATAACTCCATGAATAATGTATATCATGTCACTAGCCAAGAATATATAACAACTCACACTATTAACATATCTACACGCACGTCACTGAGTTATACTTCGATATCTTAAGAATCAATGTGATGAAAGCACACATTACATAAGACTGTTGACCTCAAGCTACAAAAATCACCATCATAAAGCATCACCATATAGCTACAATTAAACAAAAACTCTCTATCTGCATTTGCCAGCCAAACACACATTTCTGGGGAAAAAGTGGATATGACTGAATTTGATTAACCCCATTCTGAACATGAAATTCCAACTAAATTCTATACAATGAATCTTAACTAAATGTTGAAATATATGTTTGTTTTGGAACAATGAGTAAAAATTCTTTAATTTGTTGCATATGGGAAAAACTGGTTCAGGTCATTTTTTAGCTCAGCTTCAATGAATGGCTGATATAAAAGAGCTCTTTTCAGGAGTGCCTGAAGAAACCTGATGTCTCTGCCCTGATTATTTTTTAACTGTAATTTATTCTATAGCAGATTCAATAGAAAAATTATGAATAATTGTGGTGATATCATGTTCCAGACCCCTGCTGCAATTCTTTGAAATGGTGTGCGTGAAAAAATGTTAGTGCTGGTGAGATAGATAAGTGTTTAAAAAGTGTTAATTGTGTGAATTAGTTTGGGGTTTGGGACAGTTGTTGCCCTGGAGCTCAGTGATTAGTATCAGTATTTGCTTCCTGTCTCCCGCTAACTCTCTTCTCCCATGCTGTACCCAAACTTACTTATCCGCCTACAAATGCCTTAAGCTGCTACTTTGACGCAGCAATGCGACATTCACTCTCTCACACACACACACACACACACACACACACAGGGCCAGATTTACGCATAGGCAATCTAGGCACGTGCCTATGCTTGCTCGTCCAGGGGGGGCCCAAACACAATGAAGAGATATATAATATTTTTGTTATACTATGGGATATCTACAACAGTAAAAGAACCAAAAACCCCAGAAGACATTGAGCAAATAAATATAACAAACAATAGGGTAAAAATTACAAACTATTTCCATGTCTTCAACCTTTTTTATGTACGGAAATCACACTTTCTTTCTCCCGTTCTCTTTCACAGACGCACACACAGTACAGGCACGCACTCGCGGAGACGTGAACAGAAACTTGTTGTCAGAGCTGCGGCTGCCCCGCGAATTTATCAATAAAATAGTTTTGCATTTCTCAGTAGCGAGGTTCTTGAAGCAGTTCAACTTAAAGATTCGCTATTAGTAGACGCTGCTGCTGAATACTGCTGAGAGACGCACAGACGCAGGTATTCAAATGCACTTAATCTCTCTCTCCCTCTCTCTCTCTCTCTAATAACTGCGTTAGACTACATTAATAACTGCGTTAGCCTGCATATCAATGGCTCAAGCCTCTGTTATTAGCTCGAAAATGACGTTTTGGAATTTGCAATGGAAGGTTTGGGATGAGGTGCGTAAAAAATTAGCTAGTTCAACACACACGAAATGTCTTGAAACAAATCATCTGAACAGCTGATGTGTGATTGTGACTCCAGGCCGTTAAAATTATTAGAGAAATAATGCACTCCTGAAGTGGTTTTGTGGCCGCACCTATTAATGGAACGGTCTTTCTCAGTTCTCAAACAAATTAAGAACTAGGAAGA
>NW_015505211.1:343813-351047 GCF_001515645.1 Sinocyclocheilus grahami
CTGATGTGTGATTGTGACTCCAGGCCGTTAAAATTATTAGAGAAATAATGCACTCCTGAAGTGGTTTTGTGGCCGCACCTATTAATGGAACGGTCTTTCTCAGTTCTCAAACAAATTAAGAACTAGGAAGAACACAAGCGTAATATTAGGCCTATTATATTAATAGGCCAAAAATTAGTTTTGCCTACGTCACGAAAAGAGTTAAATTCGGCCCTACACACACACACACACACACACACACACACACACACACAAGCATACTCACAGACACTTACACAAACAGGGGTTATGCTAAGGCTGGTTGTTTTATTGAACTCTTTAAAAACCAGACCACACATTGCTCTCCCCTCTCACAAACTCCACATGCTTGCACCCCACAGCCGAGTGTTTCCACATAATCTCATTGATCCTATTTTCTTACACAGTTTGGGCTCCTTTAACGTGTGGGAAACCAGCAGCGAGCTCCGGTGGTTTATTTCATATATCTAATTATGTCTAATTGACTGAATTTTCTCGTATTAGTCTCTCTCTCGCATCTATTGTGGTCTCACACTTGTTTCATGTAGCCTCATGCCTGTTTTTAGCGGCTCTTCAGCTTGTTTTAACAGACAGTTCAACAAAATTCCAGATTTCTGAGGAGCAATGTCAAAGGAACTATTAATGCCAACCATGCAACAATATTAGATCTACAACAATATTAAGCAGCACAAATGTTTTCAACATTGATAATAATGAGAAATGTTTCTTAACCAAACTAGAGTGCTGGATTTATTACTGTCTTTGATTAATTTAAAAACATATTGAATGAGAAAGGGAAACTGCACAGAATCTGCAACGCACTGCAGATTTATCAGCTTAAGTAGCAAATCAGCATAATATAATGTTTTCTGAAGGATCATGTGACACTGAAGACTGGAGTAATGATGCTGAAAATTCAGCTTTGGCATCTCAGGAATAAATTACATGTTCACAATATTACTGTTATTATTGTATTTTTTAAATAACAAAAAAATGCAGTCTTGCTGAACTTTTTTCAAAGACATTAAAAAAAATAGTGTATAGCTAGTGTATATCAGGATATAATCCATAACAGATCATCACTGAAAGCTGCACGGACACACACACACACACACACACACACACACACACACACACACACAAATTACATCTATACCTTCCTTCTAGTCCATTCCTTCCTGCATGTCACACACACCCACATGCAAACACACATCATCTCCCTCTCCCCCAATTACAAATGAGTCCATTAGTGCGTGTGCAGTACGCGCCCTGTGCTGCCGTCCCATAATGGCAGCTGAGATTTCCATCATGATCATAACGGTTCCCTCGGCTGCCATCAGCACAGATGGAAGGTCTCTCTTTAGAAATGAGCTATCTACCCACCAAAGGGCACATTGCAGGCTTTGTTATTTAGCCCGCTGTGCACGTAATACTGCGAGTGTGTGCGTAATAATGTGTGTGCAGCTGCATGTGCCAAGTCTGCATCGTGTTTGATAAGCACTGAAAGGTAAATTGGTGATAAAATCGCTCTATACTCATGCAAATGATGGTAAGACATCCATATTTTACAGTCACCTCTTATAATGCTGTTACAGTGAATGGATGCCATTAATTTACATAGTCAATTGTGTTTTATATTTTCTTGCTTCATTTGATTCCAAACCAAACTAGAGTGCTGGATTTATTACTGTCTTTGATTAATTTAAAAACATATTGAATGAGAAAGGGAAACTGCACAGAATCTGCAACGCACTGCAGATTTATCAGCTTTTTAGCATACAACTGCATTTAAAGAATTGTAAAAAATAAAAACCACAAAAAATTAGCCACAGATTCACTCACAGAAGCATTAATGTGAACAGTCTAATTAGAAGAAGATGTGAGAAATGAGAGTATTCTACTGCTATTTGTCTTGATATGGAAACACAGGATTCTTGGTACTAATTACCTTGTTACAGATAAACACATGCACACACAGCTCTGCTTTCTTCTGTCACAGTAAACGCCTTTATCTTCAAGCGTTTGTTGTCATATGTCTCAGTAGGGGTCTCGTTTGTGCAGAGAGGATATTTTCTCATGATTTACGTTTGCGAGCCGAGAATATAAAGATGTGCAGAGAACAACTTCTTCAGCTTACAGACCTTTACAAACTGCCTGAGGCTTTTAAAAGCAGAGGAAGGACAGACTGAAAGGAAGAAAAAGAAACATTACATAAACGTCTTAAAACATTACTTTTGTTTTTAATCTCAAATCTGTTTGACTGACTGAATAGATAAGCCACTGGATATTCTGTTTTTTCTTTCTTTTTTCAAACAGATTATGCAAAAAAACACTCCCCCAAAAATGAAAATTCATAATTCACTCACCCTTATGTTGATCTAAACCGGTATGACTTTCTTCTTTGCCTTTCTGTTTTTGTCAGTACAATGAAAGTCAATGGGGTCCAAAACAACACTGGACCCTATTGACTTTCATTCCATGGATTTGTTTTTGTTTTGTTTTTCACAGAAAAAGAAATTCATACAGGTTTGGAATGACATAAGTGTGAGCAAATGATGACAACTGTACTACCTTGGTTCCTAATTGATTTTAATGTCTGATTAGCTCTGGAATCTTAAACCACCTCATATCAGTCCTATTTTTTAGACATTATATTTACATTAGCCTTTAAATTAAGTGTCTGTACGCTAATGTGACATTGGGTTTAAATAACCTAGAGTGAATCATTAGTTTCTAACTAAAAAAGCAACAACAACAAACTAACCACCCTCTGAGGTTCATTAATCTTCATTTCTCTCCAGACGGCCACTTAGTGTCGGTGATCTGTCGGAGCTGCCTACACACTCACTTAGAGAGACTGGACACAATCAATGGCTCTCTTTGAGCCATTGAATCACAATCTCTTATGCTCTCTGAGCCTAAGGGACCATTGCTGAGGTGTTTAAATAGGCCCTGATAACAGCAGAAAGACAGTGGAGAGAATACCACAACCATTGCATCATGCTGCTGTCAAGACATTCATACAGAAATGAGCTTCAGTCACAATGCAGGACATCAACAGGGCAGCCTCATTATTCCCAGTCAATACTGGCTGTCAAAAAAAAGCGTAGGGTGTGGATGAATACACACACACACACACACAAACACACGGATGTAAGGCAAAGTCCTTATGGGCATTATATTTACATATTTGCAGCTTGACACACTGGACCCTTAAGCCTAGACAATGGGGCTGTTTTAATAAGAGCCGAAATGTCTCCCATGAGGCTTCGGTTGCACATCCAGCTGGGGGATTCCATTTAATTTCCCTCAGGCCGGCGATGTCTTGTACACATAATTGGAGCCTCACGCACAACAGGCCGAGCTCTTTTGTCGATCATCCTCTTGGGGTTAATCAGGACACAGACGGACACGATTTTCCTGACCTGACCTGTCTTTGCAAAGTTGAACACCCTCCAATTATTCTGCTGTAACAAGCGTGTTGGTGAACACTTGGGACGGGAGATAAAGCTATTATTAAAAAAATTAAAACATGAAAATAAAGGCCTATAAAATGAAATTATTAAGTGCAAGTTTTTACTGACAAACAGGTGTTATGTTAACTATTGGCTGCTTTAATTTTTTAGTGACTGAGTACATACCATGTAACACAGTATATTCTAGGAGACCTTAACTAACTCAAAGCTTAATAAAAAATATGAAGTAAAAATGATTAATAAAATATAAATAAATAGAAAAAATAAAATAGTGAAAATATAAATAAATAAAATAGAAATAAATAGAAAAACAAAATAATAAAAACACTAAAATACACATAAATAGAAAAAAATAGATGAAAAATAATATAATAAAAGAATATATGAAAATATGGACTTATAACAAAATGAATAAAAAAATAAATAAAACAATTATTTAAAAAATAAAATAAAAACATGAAAATAAAGGCATATAAAAATAAAGTGTATATGCAAAGTAAAAAACAATCTACAGAGAGGTTGTTTTATGGGCTCAATGCAATGAATGTTTCAGTAAAGAAAGAACAGAAAAAAAATCCATAAACTTTTCTTTTCTGAAGCCAATAACTGCTGTTCAAAATCAAGTTTATAGACATTTGCATCACAAAAACAAAATGCCAATGGACAAGAACAATGTGATTGCATATGTTTGTATATGAGTCACTGTGCAGTGGCTAATGGTCTGTGTGTAGGTGTGAGGACCTTGACAGACATCCATCATGCATACGGCCTCAGTTTAACATTGGACTGTCTGGGAACAGCACTCAGCCTGCGGAGGATGCTAAGGCAGAGACAGAGCGAAGGGTGAAGAACAAAGAGACGGACGTGAAATAACATGTTCTACTATTCCATTTTTGAGGATAAGTCTGTAAGGAGATGTGGATCTGAACACAAGGTCTGACCGCATACATTATTTAAACTAGATAACAGTCAACCTGCTATCATTTATATTCATGAGCGCAGATAGCTAGACACAGGTGAGATCCGTCACACACCTACCAGTCTCACATGGAATGGAGACATGGAATATTCTAGAGCATTTTACAAGGTTCACGCAGTCACACGTAGAGCTTTCACTAAACTATGTGAGTAGCTCGGTTGGAAATGACATGTAAAAAATATATATATAATGTGATATGATATGATATAATATAATTATTATATTATATTATATATCCTTATAATTAATTTGCCTGTGTTTACTTGTGAATACTCTGCCACTTTATCATAATTCACAAGGGAATCAATTCAGTTCGATTTCAAGGACTTGGCAACCTTGTCTGATTCACACAGGTGCATTATTACCTTTTATTGGCTTGCACAAATGAATGCTGACGTCGAGGGCTCTCGGGAATGTCTGTTAATGGAAAGTGTAAAATATCTCATGCCTTGGGTTGGAAGTCAACATTGAAACTTCAAATCAAATAGTCACTGAACTATTTTTCCAGGTTAACCTTTCTTTTGTCTGTGATTTTATTGCACACAGCCTCTCCATGCTATTCTGGAAATAACAGTGTTGCTTAGAGGAAAAAAAGCAATTCATACCTTTCAATGAGTGGATTGCTACACAACTAATCAAGAATGATCTTTTTAGGGTCTTTTTCTATCTTGCCTGACTAGATGTATAAAAGTCAGTTTATGAGACAAGAATAAAGGAAGCACCACACCACATGTGATGTAGTGGCAGGGCTACTGTCCATCCTGATCCATAAGAGGTCAGACAGGAGCGTGCAGGGCCAAAAAAAAGAGTATTACGTTCGTAGGGCCCCTGCTGCGAGGTTGTGTCCCTAATGGCAAGAGCACACAGCATCAGTCTCAGCCCTGGATACAAACCCCAACCAGTCAACCTCCCACCACACTGAGCTCTCGTCGGGCACTAAAGAGCCATCAGGGACTCTCATGTGTGTGTGTGTGTAAGGAATATGGAGGCATCAGCAAGGCTCATCATGGCCTAAGGGAAAAGGAAGATGCTGAATCCACACTAACAAGTTGATCGTTGTCCACATGTTAGAGGCGAGCGTTAGCTCCTAGACATACACCATGACAGAATGAGGCTCTGCCTGCTGGGGGAGATGGAGGAAAAAGAGTGTGTAAATGTGTGTGTGAGTGTGATTGTGTTGCAAGTAAGGGTCGGTGGGGGTCATTACTGACTGCCTTGAGGCACTCTGATGCTTCTCTGCTTATGCTCAGCACAAACAATAGCTGCAAGTCACCATATCCACTAGAAAACATGTGCACGCACACACACACACACACACACACACACACACACACACACACACACACACTCACACAAACATACAAACAAAATGTTGAGTTTTCCATCAGGTTTCACAATAAGTGGGCTACACACTTTCTCCCATAATGCACTTCTGCAGCAGACAGGAATGAGTGGGACGGCCAGGGGTGAGGGATGGTGTGTAACTGCTGACCTGCCCATCTATCAAGCAGCATGCATCACCCTGCTCTGTCTCCCTCTAAATCCTTCTGCTGTCTGGCAAGTCAGAGGGCCTGTAAGGTGGTCACATAATTTTGGTGATAGGCCCCTATAATGAGCACTGCTTGCCCACCCACCCCCAGGATCCTGGCGATTAGCCTTTAACACACACACGTGATCTGTCTCCCACAGCTCTGATAATTACAATGCTGACCTTGCCTGGAAATAACAAGGATCAAAATAGCTGGCGACCATAAGAAAGAAATTAAAGAAATAAACACGTCATTAGAAATAACATAAAAGCTGGGACTGTGGCCAAGAGGCTTTGACAGAGACGTGTCAGCACTGCAGCGGGGTGCCGGGCTTTGTGAGGGATGCCGAGTCTCCCGAGTATCAATCACCCTGCCAGCCCGGAGCCCCCCAGTCGGCTTAGGGGAAACGCCGCTGACCTGGCTCGGGAGCAAAGAGAGGGAGGTAAAGACAGAGCAAAGGAAGAAAAGCCAGTAAAATGTAATGCACTCCGCAGAGCGGTCATGTCATACTTGGTTATGGAAAATAATCCCAGATGCGTGCAGTGGCTGAAATGGAGCTGTTTCGTGCATGCCTCCTAATTCTGTCTGACAGCCGTGATGTACGACTACCATTACCGGAAAATATCACTTCAACTAACCCATGATCCGGCTCCACTCAGGGTCACATTATCCACGAGGAACAAATTACACCACTCCCCCCCCGCCGCTTCCTCCCTCCCCGCGCCTCCAACCCCAAAGTAAATACAAATTTCCTACACGGGCCGGTACAAATGCGGGGCGATACGTTAGCTATGACAACGCTCGGCGGAGTGACGGAGATGATGAAGTACATGACAAATCACGGGCTGACAGGCCACTCTACAGCAATCAGCCTCTGTCCCGGCCTCACGAGCGCCCACTCAAGCCTGTAAACACCCCTCTACTCGCTCCCCATCCCGTCCTCCCTTCGTTTT
Source organism: Sinocyclocheilus grahami (assembly GCF_001515645.1). Lineage (NCBI taxonomy): Eukaryota > Metazoa > Chordata > Actinopteri > Cypriniformes > Cyprinidae > Sinocyclocheilus > Sinocyclocheilus grahami. The sequence goes on from NW_015505211.1 coordinate 350,769, forward strand.
TCAGATGTAGAGAGGGCAAAACACAATCTTTTACCACTGACAACTCGCTCGTGGAGTTTTATTACCTGCTCCGTTTCACCGTGCGGAAGTGTGGCGAGGAGATAAAAAAAAGAAAAATGTATATGCCAGTGCTCCGGCTGAGTGATGGAGAAACTAATTCGCCTCAGGGTAAACATCGTCAGAAGACGAAAAGAGAAGAGGCAGATGAGGGGGCAAAAACTAAGAATAGGAAGCCGGGCGTTTACGTATATATATATATATATATATATATATATATAT
>NW_015505211.1:352195-355531 GCF_001515645.1 Sinocyclocheilus grahami
ATCAATCACCCTGCCAGCCCGGAGCCCCCCAGTCGGCTTAGGGGAAACGCCGCTGACCTGGCTCGGGAGCAAAGAGAGGGAGGTAAAGACAGAGCAAAGGAAGAAAAGCCAGTAAAATGTAATGCACTCCGCAGAGCGGTCATGTCATACTTGGTTATGGAAAATAATCCCAGATGCGTGCAGTGGCTGAAATGGAGCTGTTTCGTGCATGCCTCCTAATTCTGTCTGACAGCCGTGATGTACGACTACCATTACCGGAAAATATCACTTCAACTAACCCATGATCCGGCCCCACTCAGGGTCACATTACCCACGAGGAACAAATTACACCACTCCCCCCGCCTCTTCCTCCCAACCCCAAAGTAAATACAAATTCCCTACACGGGCCGGTACAAATGCGGGACGATACGTTAGCTATGACAACGCTCGGCGGAGTGACGGAGATGATGAAGTACATGACAAATCACGGGCTGACAGGCCACTCTACAGCAATCAGCCTCTGTCCCGGCCTCACGAGCGCCCACTCAAGCCTGTAAACACCCCTCTACTCGCTCCCCATCCCGTCCTCCCTTCGTTTTTCAGATGTAGAGAGGGCAAAACACAATCTTTTACCACTGACAACTCGCTCGCGGAGTTTTATTACCTGCTCCGTTTCACCGTGCGGAAGTGTGGCGAGGAGATAAAAAAAAGAAAAATGTATATGCCAGTGCTCCGGCTGAGTGATGGAGAAACTAATTCGCCTCAGGGTAAACATCGTCAGAAGACGAAAAGAGAAGAGGCAGATGAGGGGGCAAAAACTAAGAATAGGAAGCCGGGCGTTTACGTATATATATATATATATATATATATATATGATCATGGTTTTGCGTCAAGGACTTACACATTTTCTTAAAAGTGCAGGTCTCAAATGAGAGGTGAGCGAGTGAAATTACAGCACTTCGCTGACGCAGAGCTGCTAATAAATCTGCAACTGCTTTCAAATGGCGTCCTCTGCCCTTGGCCACACACAGATGGGGGGAAGATATGTAGATAGGAATGAAGGGTCCGCGAAAAGAGCAAGGGGGCGAGGGGTGTTAAAAGATTTCAGCGATAAAGGTCCTCTTATTTTCCCTTTTAAGGCCTCATCAAGTGCATTAAAACGCAAGAGGACGTCAATTTCGAGCCAAAGGTGGGATGCTTTAAAGGTACTTAAGATTAATCTGTCCATGCTTGTGCAATTTGTCATCTCTATCTACCTCTTAAAGGTAATGGGCTGATAATTGATTAGTACACTGTGATGAAAGGGCCGAGAGCCGTGGGAACCGAGCGAGGCCGGTGGAGTAAATGCTAATGCGCGACACCTGCGCCACTCACCGGTCTCGAGTCTCACGGAGGAGCTCCGGAAGAATAAAAGGAGGAGTGACGACGGTGTTGGACGAGAGAGGACCAGGCCTGGATTTTATTTTGTCCGCGAGGGGCTGCTGCATTACTTTCATTTTGTGTTTGTTTATTTTATTAAAGTGTTTAAATGTTCGCCGGTTCCCGCCTCCTTCTTCCCGTGACTACGAACTTTGTTACATACACATAAAACCTTTTTGCAGCACGCTGTGTGTTCTCAACCGTTTCAGTTGTGTATTTAATGGGTTTTCACATTAAACATGACGCTTCAAGATAGTAATGCTTATGTTGTGATTTTAAAGTGGTTTAAAAGCATTATTTGTAGTGCACCACCAATAAATGTTTATAATCACATAATACACCATATGTGTGATCCTGGACCACAAAACCAGTCATAAGGGTCAATTTTTTGAAATTGAGATCTATACATCATCTGAAAGCTGAATAAATAAGCTTTCCATTGATGTATGGTTTGTTAGGATAGGACAATATTTGGCCGAGATCAAATATATATATCATATCATGTGTGAATTAAAAAATAAAGAAAAAGAAAACATAATTATAAATATTATTTCTAGTAAATATCTATCCATCCACCCATAGATCCATGAATAAAAATGTAAAGAAAACATTTAATCAAAATTATAAATATTATTTCTAGTAAATATCTATCCACCCATCCACGAGTAAAACAATAAAGAAAACATTTAATGAAAATTATAAATATTATTTCTAGTAAATATCTATCCACCCATCCACGAGTAAAACAATAAAGAAAACATTTAATGAAAATTATAAATATTATTTCTAGTAAATATCTATCCACCCATCCACGAGTAAAACAATAAAGAAAACATTTAATGAAAATTATAAATATTATTTCTAGTAAATATCTATCCACCCATCCACGAGTAAAAAATAAAGAATATATTTACAGAAAATATTTCATGGAAATTTTATTATATTTCTAGTAAATATCGATGTAAACACAAACATACACATATACTTCTCCTTATTGTTTACATGAAAATCAAGCTTTACATGATCAGATTAGTAAAATGAGACAGGAAGACAGAGACATGATGCTGGTCATACTTAAACCTGAACCTGCAATGGCTTATTTGTCAAGAGCACATATGTAGCCCACTGCACCATGGAGGGATTCTGAGGGTAGAGAGGCACTAAGCCTGAGCACATGTGCTGATTTATTGCTGGCTAAAGTCGGCACAGATTCACTTGAGCCTCAACGGTCTTTAAACACTCTCAGATGGTGCAGACCTGTTAGTGTTAACTGCACCATGAAAAGGGGACGTTATTGGATCCGGGCAGCTGCAGAACATCAAACAACCTGTCAGGCGGTGGAATCTCTCACACTCTCTCTCTGCCAGCCACAGCAGACATAATAATCCCCCTTGAGCGGCTGGTAATGAGAAGACAGGGTCCTACCTGCTCTCTCTAATAACGGGGTGGAGGCCTGGGGTTTGGTGGGTGAGCAGGTTGTGGGGAGAGCTGAGAACAAGATCCCTGGCACACCGATGAAAGGAGAGAGAGAGAGAGAGAGAGAGAGAGAGAGAGAGAGAGAGAGAGAGAACGAAAGGAACAGGGGCATCCAGGGACCGAAGCGGAGCCAAAAGCCTGGAAGGTGGAGGCCAGCCACAGTTGCCAGGGCCAGCCAAACACTTTCAGAGCATTCTGGACCCTGTTCGGCCTGCATGCTGCCAATTCATCCAGCAGCAGGAGAGGGAGAGTAAGAGGAGAGTGAGCCAGAGAGGGTAGGAAACAGGACTAGGGCCATGTTCCAGTTGGAATAGGCCTGCCCACATGATGAACAGTGTACAGACTGTATCATTTAATAAATCCCGCTCTGCTCCAGCTAACACAAACGAGATGTCAAAAGGCCATTAAACACTCTCACACTTCATGCAACACATCCAAACACACACACACACACACACACAC
>NW_015505211.1:355871-401852 GCF_001515645.1 Sinocyclocheilus grahami
ATAGAGAAAAGAAAGATCCCTGGCACGCGGATGAAAAGAGAGAGAGAGAGAGAGAGAGAGAGAGAGAGAGAGAGAGAGAGAGAGAGAGAGAGAACGAAAGTAACAGGGGCATCCAGGGACCGAAGCGGAGCCAAAAGCCTGGAAGGTGGAGGCCAGCCACAGTTGCCAGGGCCAGCCAAACACTTTCAGAGCATTCTGGACCCTGTTCGGCCTGCATGCTGCCAATTCATCCAGCAGCAGGAGAGGGAGAGTAAGAGGAGAGTGAGCCAGAGAGGGTAGGAAACAGGACTAGGGCCATGTTCCAGTTGGAATAGGCCTGCCCACATGATGAACAGTGTACAGACTGTATCATTTAATAAATCCCGCTCTGCTCCAGCTAACACAAACGAGATGTCAAAAGGCCATTAAACACTCTCACACTTCATGCAACACATCCAAACACACACACACACACACACACACTTCTTCCCATTAACATTAAACATTCCCTTTTGACAAAGAAAAACAGCTATTTGGTAGCTTCATTAGCATTTACTTTAACATAATTATTTTATAATAAAATTATTGAAACATCATTCCAACAATTATACTAATTAATCAAACCTGAATTTAACGCATCATTATTACAGAGTAAACTAAAGTGAATGAAAGGAATAATTGTGGACATAATTTTTTACAGTAAACCTCCATTTCAAAATATTGTATTACTAATATATATTATTTAAATTATATATTATAATTTATATATTGATTAATTGAATATATCATAATATTAAAGTAATTAAAATTATAAATTAAATATCTGATTACAATAAATTTAATTAATAAACTGTTATACTAAGTAATAATAAAAATAACAACAAATAAAATTATATTATTCTTATTATAAATATTATTATATCTCTTAATAGACTGTAAGAGTTAAGCCTCCATGTAAAGCTAGTTAGATATTAATTTTATATTAATATTAATAAATAATTTTAGTAATAATCTTAACAATATATAAATGAAAATGTGGATATATATACAGGTGCATCTCAATAAATTAGAATGTCGTGGAAAAGTTCATTTTATTCAGTAATTCAATAGATGTTTGCCAATTGAACTAGTGATGGAATGTTGACTGTAGCTGTCACAGGAAATACAATGACATCACTTCCTGTGGGGCATTTTGATAACCGGGTTAAGAAATATGAACATGTACTGTCATTTAAGGGAAAAATGGGGGGAAGCCTCATTCTTATCATTCTTGCAGTCAGAAATTGATTTCTCCAGAGTGTCTTTTTTCATTTCCTGATTTGGGCCGGAGGAGAATAAAAAGAGACAGTTTGTCTGTGGATGAATAGAATTGACCCATTAATGTGACAAGCTGTCCTCCCCTACGGCTGCTGAATATATACTGTACTGTAACTGCTATTGCAGGGGAAAGAGCTACTGAATTCATTCCCAGAGAGAAAAGGCATGTGAAAATATCACGGATCTGTCACTTATTGCTAACGCAGCTCAACATGCTCACGGTTTTGTAAACACATTTTAAGAGCTATTGACAGAAAGAGATCCCTCTGAAGTGTTTGTGAATGTGTGTGCGTTTGAAAGAGAGCACTCTTGTTTCTTTGTTTACCTACTAAACCCTTCCATTGTTCTGACACATAATTAATCAAATGCAGAGAGAATGACATGATATTGTGAAAATCATTAGAGGAATAATCAGAAGCAGAAACGCAGCGAGCAAAACAGCGATTAATATTTTACGCCGCACATCTCTGCCATGCCACAACAAAAGGGCTTTGACTGACATGGCTAATTCGACTCGTCGTCATCAAACCACCACTGGTTTAAAACAACAAATGAGGAACAATCAAAAAGAGTGAACAAAACAACATCTTCGTGTAATCTTGCTGATGTTCAGCAGACAGTAAATAAGTGGTGCGATGTGTCTTGTCAAGCTTTTTGTAGCTTGCCTAGTTTGCATCAAACTTAGCCTAGAGCCTAGTGTTAAATTAAATCCAATAGCCTCATTTTGTTATAATTACACTATAAATATGACTGATATAATAATTCAGTTCCACCTAATGTAAATCATCATACCGTATGTCCTGTGGGTTGTACTTTAAATAAATCTGAAGGAATTGTTTCACATTAATATGTGCAAAATGTAACTTGTGAAACTTGTAATGGTTCTTTTCAAATTTCGCACAGCATTTAGTCATTCATAATTAATGCAGAGTTAATTAAGGCCTTCTCACAGTCATTAAAAAGATGGTAATTCTAATTAAATAGAAACACACTTTTAAGTAGAGTCTAATAATGGATTCTCATTGATTCAAGTTTGATTAAAAAAGAATAAAGATCATTTTAGAAGTGCTGTATGATGTAACATGGTATTAATAACACTAATACTACTGCTGCTACTACTAACTAGCTTTGCATTTCCTGAAGGAAATAACTTATCTTGGAATTTGGGAAAAGCACTTAAATAAAAATAAATATTTATTTATTTTTTAAATCTGTCAGTGGGAGATTTAAATTAATGAATAAATAAATATATAAATAAATAAATACATACATAATAACTATAATATAATAATATAATATTAATATTATTAATTTCCATCAGAAGCTACCAGAGGCAATAGAACAATTGATTTATGCAAGCTAGCATTGATACGATGCAGGCAATGTGAGAGCAGACAGTGATCTGCCACCTGAAAACAGCAACGACTACCAGAAACAAACTACACAGCGAGTCAGTGACCTCCAGTGATATAATGGCTGTTGAAACAGGGTTTTGTAGTTGTCTCTGCATATTATGTTGGGATAAGAGAAAGTATTATGACAAAAAATGACACATTTCAACATTAAGAATTCCTAAATGTAAAAACATAAAATACAGAGATTTCAATACAGTGCTGGTCTTGTAAGCTCTATAATAATAAAAATAATAAGGCACAGTCTTACCTTGTCTTCTTGGCCACTCTCGCTGTCACACTGTAAGACAAAGAAAAAGGAGACATTAGAACAGTGCAGAATCTGCTAGACCTGATGGAGCTGAAACTTTTTTCCTTTTTTTTGCTTTTAAATATAAAGCTATTATGAAGTGGAAATCTGATTTCAGCAGTCTCACACTGCACAGCTCATCAGCAGAGTAATAAAAGTCTAAGCAGGAAAAGGCTGTTCTTATGTCACTCAGTGGCCAGGCATCATTACATCTGCTATTACCACCAGCAGGGTTTTTTTCTCCCCCGACACCAACTAGAGTACGAGTCCAACTATCTTCACATCTCATAGGCCACAGACGCACTGCAGCTAAATACAGCTTTCACGCCGCTGCTTAATCTTCTTCTGTACAGAGAGTTTGATTGTTTACAGAAATAATAATCACATTTTGCTCCTGAAATCAATCCTGAAATCCAGTAAATTGATTACTTTGGTCAAAAATACCAAACACTAAACATTAAAGGCGCAATAGGAGATCTTGGAAAATGCTAACTTTAGCCTGATAGCACTGAAAGCGAATGGTATCCTGATTCAGTAAGATTCCAATTCATAAGCTCCTGATTTGATTCTGATTCATGTGAGTATATTTCCAACTTTTTCTGCTAATGTTGTAAATTATACAGGGCAGTTTCAGATTGATTCAAAACATATTTTGAACTATTCATTAAAAGAACCAGCAAGTGACATTTGTTTTGATATTTCAACTACATTGGTCTTGTTTAGATTTACCAAAAAGAGCTCATACGGTCACATTGTACGATTTTTATTCAATAAAAAGAATCAGTTCATAAATGTTGTTCGTTTTTCAAATTATATGACTACACTGTCAAACTGTATGTTTCTGATTCAATAAAAAGAACCGGTTCATAAGAGTCACTTGTTTTCAGAATCAGGCTACATTGGTCATGTTGTATGTGTTTGATCCATTTAATATCTGCTAATGAATCAGGCTAAACTGGAAGCTTTGTATGTTTTTGATCCACTAAAAAGAACCAGTTCAAATGAATCATTTGTTATCAGAATTGGGCTACAGTAGTCACACTGTATGTTTCTGATTCACTAAAAAGAACCAGTTCATACGAGTCATTTGTTTTCAGAAGTGGGCTACACTGATCACACTGTATGTTTTTGATTCACAAAAAAAACACATGTAATATTACAGACATTACTCTGAAGGAAAATAAACAAACAAGCAAAAAACAAACAAATGCAAGACAAAACAACAGAGGGCATTGGTGTCTCTATGCAAAATAAGCCAATGAATAATTGGCAAATAAATTAATAAACATATAGCATGAAATTAAAATGCTGAATTTAAGCCTTTCTGACCAATTTTAATTTCAAGGTCCACTTAATTCTCTATCTGCTAGCTAGCAGCGCAGATGACTTGGCTGGGGAGATGCATTTAGGGTTTGAACTTGGACTCCCTAATGAAGGCCTGCTAGGGGGCAGGGCCTAAGGTCTTCGGGGATAATTAAACCCAGCGGAACTAAACCCTGTGGGAGCCCTGAATGATTGACAGTTCTGGGAGCTGTATTCCTGGAAGGACTGGGTGCTAGGGACAGAAAGTGAGAGGACGGGACAGAGCGAGAGAGAGGGTGGCCTGCTCACCGGGCCCTGTATCCCTTCTGACATGATACAGGGCCTGGTGAGCAGCATCCAATTTACAGCCCCAATCCAATGGGATTCGAGACATACGGGGCTCATGCATTATACATAACCAATAAACACACACATACCAGATGTTAATAACATACTGCTCTTGTGTGTGCCAGCATGGTAATACTGTTAACATTACAGTAAAACTGCTATGAAACAAAATCAGCATCATATTATTGAAGCTTTCTGAATATATCCCCGTCCTGGGCCATACTGGGCGATTTAACATGCACAACTGCATGAAGCCTTCCTAAAGGCCTGGGGCTCCCCCTCATTTGGCCCAGGCAGGGTTCATGAAGAGTTAAAATAATGAGCAAAATTTATTTTTTACAATGTGTTGTGATCCATAAAAACACCGTCGGCATCTCCATTGGCGTGTCAGTGCTCCCCGCGCCTAGCCAGCACTTTGATTGCGGAGATATGAGAGGAACGAAATGACTCGCCCTTGCTTGTGAAGCAAATGGAACGCGCTAATAGAACTCATCGCATTACCAAATGCAAAAGTGCCATAGCTCATTACGTCAGGATAAAAGGATATCATTGTAGATGGTGAACAGAATTGACTTTCTCCACTGCGACTTGATGATTTAATCAACTGCTCTCTTTCGCTTCTCATCCGCGCGCCTGTCGCTAACACAGGTGCCGCTAAATGACACTCTCTCGCAAGCCAGCAAGTCGAGAAAGGGAAGAAATTGCTGTCATTATTCTCTCTCTCTCCTGCTCCTTCTTTCCAAGAACAGAGGTATGCAAATTTCCGTACTGGTGCTGAGAGAAGAAACTGAGAAAGGACGGAAATACCTTTATAGTGGGAAAGTAAAAGTAACGGAAAGGATAAGATGAGAAGGCAGGCAGCTTGTTTGTCCTTAACAGGAGAGGCTGCACTTTTCACAAATAAACAAAAAAGGTAAGATCTGTTGCATGTTGTGATTCAAAGCATATTAGAATGCCTGAGTCGTGGCATAATGCTTACTGCATATGCTTAACATGTTGGGTTGTTGTGCTCATGAGGAAGATGCAGGTTCGAGTCCAGTGATATTTTTCTATCCCTGGCTTTCCCTCCATCATTTCCTTTTCTGTTTCAACTACTAAAAGTGGGAAAAGGGTCAAAAATAAAATATGATAACTATACAAAAGTACACATTAAAAGTATATTATATTAATATAATACAGTTTAAACATTTTTAAATAATATAATAATGTATTTAATAGTAATATAATAGATTTATAATTGTATCAGTCAACGATATTTAGCTTCATTATATCAATATTAATATTATATTATATTAATATAATAAAGCTATATTTTAGACTTTATTGTATTGTCTGTTGCTTTTTGATATTCTTTTTTTGTGTGTGTTATTTCGGTGGCCCTTGGGGTGGGTTAGGGGTGGAGGGGTTCTTTGTTGTTAAGTTTTGTGTCTTGTTTTTCTTCTGATCAGACACCTTATCTCATTTTGTAACAGATGTAATACCTTTTTATATGTCTGCAAAAATTCAATAAAAAATTAGCTATATTGTTTACTGAAGCATTATAATTATATTATTAATATAATATAAAATTAATATTATATTATACTACATAAAATACACTATACACAAGTATATATATATTTAATGTAATAAAATATTAATTTGATATTATAAATGCTAGTCAACTATATATAGCTTTGTTAATAATATAATATAATATGGTTATATTTATTGTTGACTGAAGAAGCACATATCCATTTGATTGAAGTTTGAAGAAATGATTAAAAACAGTTAATACAAATAAAATAAAACATTTAATTATATTATTATATAGTAATTTTATTTTATTATAACATTTGCACATTTTTAAATTTAACATGAATTGCATTATTATTAATAATATATTAATAATATTCATAAACATTTAAATATATATACATTTTTTATATCCCTGGCTTTCTCTCCATCAGTTCAACAGTAAAGGATGGCGACATGTAAATATGAAGAGATTGGCATAATGATGGTCATTCCAACATATTTAATTCCTCTAAAACACTTGGTATTACAGTCATATTGGATGGATTAACTTGGGAACCCATCTCAGAAATGTCTTGCTTTTTTCCTGGTGTGGTGTTAATTTCAAAGCCAAACACTTCGCCAATTGATCTTGGCTGCAGATCAATATAGCATGTTAAGCTTATTAAAACAGCCAATGGCCTCAGTGGAACAGGAGAGCCATCTGCTTTAGTTAGACACACACTCCTCAGATACAGTGAAGGAGGAAGTATAAGGAGTTGATTAGGCCTCCGAATGAGACCAACAGTGTTCATGCAGTCTGTACTGCAGCAGTGCAGCATGTGAGCTAAACACATCCTGAAAAGCCACATGAAATAAAAAAATATTTGACATATTTTAGAAAAATTGTGAAGCATGAAACTATGGAATCATGGTTCATTATGCCCCTTTGCTCATATTAACACTAACTCTTTATTTCCTTTCCAAAATATCAATTGGTTTGAAAGCAAATGGCAAAAAGGAAATGCCTTCAATGTTTTGTGGTTTGTCCACTGGCTATATGAAATGGGAAAAGCCATTTGGTATGTCGCCAACATCTTGATACAACATGAAATGTCAACACAGCACTTTTCAAACAATTTCATGGGTTCTTGAAGGTCTGGACTAGAATGGAAGTCTCTGATTTGCTGTTTTTTAAACAACACATCCACAACGACAAACTTCCAAACCGAGCATTTAAATGAAAATATCTTCAAGCAAAATACATTTCATTTCTTTCCTATTTGAAGTCAATTCCCATAGGCCTCGTAAGTGCGGCTAACAACAGCAGACAATAAAGGAGGAAAGCAATAGAATTCTGAGCTCGTTTAACTGCATTTTTGCCACTGTCCGAGGCTCTGAGCTTACTCAGACTTCTCAAAAACGAAAACCTCGGAGCCCACATCAAACCTGCAAGACACACTCTAGTGAAGGGCCAACACAATGAAAAATGTGTGGTTTAAATGCAGCACTGCTACGAGCCAAACACAGCAAACACTACGAAAATATGCTTCAAAAATATGTTCAAAAACAGATCTGTTCTTATTTAGGAGTCGTTGATGTAAAACCGCAGTCAAATGTCAAGTTAGGACGCAAAGTGTTCGATGTTCCATTTCATGGTCTATTTGCCATTGTGTTGTAATTGGCACTGTCAACGAATGCTCAAATTAATTGAGACTGATCTGAGCTAGATTACAGAGGCAGCGGGGGTCCGGAAGGTTGACGATAGGTTGCCACACTCTCTCTCTCCCTCCATCCCTCCTCTTCCCTATCCTATTTTCACTCTCTGCCTGTCGCTCTCTCTCTTGCTCTGCCTGTGGGCTATGTTGGGGACGGCTTGAAGAATGGCAACCGTTGCCAGGGTCAGCTCTGACAGTGCCAATTTGATGCGCTGCCATGGAGAGCTGCGTGCCCCACCTCCTTCGTCCCCCCTCATTCTCTCTCCGTCTCCTCCTACCTCCCACAGAAAAAGCTGCACATCCTGATGGTTTTCTGATGCAAACCATGGCGAGGCAAAATGTTTTTTCCCCTCCTGCTGCCTGATTCTCCATCTGCCACTGGGGCCGCGCCGCCACCGGCCGCCTGCCTGTCACAGCGTGCAGTGAAATTAGCCAGGGAGGAGGCGCTCGCTAACGCTAATTACGTTTTAATCATTGGAAATGTGTTGGCAAATCAAGGCCTGGAGATCCCACTCTGCTCTGCTCTGAGTTTGTGTGTGTGTGTATGTGTTGAGATGGATAGAAGAGGAAAGATGAACAGAGAGGAAGCAAAAACAGGCCCAGCCAGCACTGAGCTAAGAGTCAGACGCTCTGAGGAGAAAATGGCGGCGTGCCTTGTGCTGTCTGCTGAGACTGAGGCTTTGAGAACTGGGCCACAGAGAGGCAAGAAATTTCACCGGAAGCTTTGTGCTGTGAGATCGAAACCACTGCTTCTCCAACTACAGAGCGAGTTATGCCACACTGAGCCGGCTATTGAAGATGCACAAGTGCCAAGGTGACATTGTAACAGGTACTGATGTGTGGTTCTCAAGATACTGGGTAGATACTGGGATTCTTCATAAACTGAATTCATAAATGCTGTTTTATCAAATTTTTTAGGCAAAACCAATAAGGAGAAAATTTTTCTCTCAAGCATTACTTTTAATGCAAACTTGTATTGTTAATATGTGGTCACAAAACTCATCTGAATGTGAAATTATAAGTTTACAGCAAATATACAGGAATGTTGGGACATAGGAGTTTGACAGAATGCTATTTTTTGCATGTGACATCATTAATTTTTACTCAGCGTTTCTCAAAGTACTTGTAAAAGTGCATTGTGTACCAATAAACATCAAGCTTTAATAAAATGCATGATTATTTCCATAGTTAAAATAAATGAAACTGCAAATAAAAAATCTTTATTAAATATATACTGTATATATATATATATATATATATATACTGTATATATATATATATATATTTTTTTTTTTTTTATATTTAATAAATGTAATTTTATAGAATTGTATGCAACATCATCCAAAAAATTAATAATAATGAACTGAGAAAAAGACAATGAAAAACAAATCACAATTTTTTTTTGTTGAAATTGTGAAAAATACAATACAAACAATTTTTTGATGATATCGCTCTGCAAAAAAAAAAAAAAAGATTTATTTCCCCCCAAAATAGCATAGTATATGATTTCCCAAATTTGCATCTCGGGTAAACACAAAATGTCTTTTTTGGTCCATGGTTTGAGAAAGTCTAAGAACCCCTTATCAAACTGACTGCAAGCAGACATCAAAGATAAATCAACGATCCACACAAAAACACAAGCCATTAAAACATTAATCGAGCTAACACAACATTAGAGAAGTCAATGCTGCACTACACTATTTATGTATTCAGTGCTTCCGTAATTTTAAGCTCAAATGTCTAAAGCTAAACCTGACAGTGAATAAATGGCAGACTTGGGTGTGTGACATAAATTACATGACTGCTAATTAACATTAAACCCAAGTGAAATCTAAGCTCACTTAGCAGAAAAAACAGAGCAGCATGCCTGTCAGCCGCAGTAGCAAGGAGAGGAAATGTATCTCGACACCTTTGGCTGGGTTAGGTCATTAAGAGCGCCGGGATCTAGACCTGATGACATTCAGGGACTAATTCACACAGCATCTGCGTGACGCCCTTCTGTCATCCTAAAGAATGGCAGGATGAAGGAGCGGAGGAACAAATGAGAAGGGAAGTGTGACAGCCAGGAGGGCCTAGATACAGGAAAACATCTCCTTCGCCAGTAGAGTGTGGCCTGTCCCAGGCAGATCTCTCTCTCTCTCTCTCTCAGCCCTGTCAAAAAGCAGTCATCTGCTGCCTGATCGTACCGTCCCACCCTCTCCCTCAAGCACCTCGCCAACATCTGCAGGCAATTTCCTCCCCAATATGACACTTTCTCCAGACCATGAGCACTGAATAAGGCCTAACGGACTGAGGAGAGCACAAATACTAAAGCTCTGTTCCAAAACCTAGTGAGCTGCCAACAAAAAGCAACACTTTAAGGCATCATAGGCACCTCATAACACATAGTGTGCTCTAAAAGGCAGCAAAAGGTCCTCTATGGAGAAGGCACAGATTACACAGACACTATTGGAAGAGAGCTGAACTGGATGATGACATCACTGAATCATCAATGAACTGACCTTAACTGAAAAATTGACTGTTTTGTAACAGATGTAATACCTTTTTATATGTCTGCAAAAATTCAATAAAAAAAATAAAGCTATATTGTTTACTGAAGCATTTTCCTGTTCGACACTGTGAAGCTACTTTGACACAATTAGTATTGTATAAAGCGCTATACAAATATAGGTTAAAAAAGGCAATCCCATTATGCACTGCAGCGTAAAAAATAAATAAATAAAGTAATTCATTTAAAAAATCCAAGCTAGTGAAATTCTAATTCCATTAAAAATCTATTAAAATCAATTCCGAAATGTTATTTTTGTGATGCAGTTGCTGCCTTTGAAGAGTGCTTCAAATCATCACTTATGAGGTTTCATGGCAATTAGGATGCTGTCTTAGAAGACTGCAGTATTGCTTTTTCAATATTTTTAAAATAGCACTTGCTTGAAAAACACCCAATCTATGCAAAGAGTGACGAGAAATGCTGGTGCATAAGAAAAAGAGAAGATAAGAAGCTGAATCTCAAGTATCAAGGGCCATTCTTAGACATTCATCAGCCACACACACTTTGTATGATGCTGTGCCAGCAACAGGAAACGGTTAGCAGGTACAAGATATGTGTGTGTGTGTGTTATGCCTATATGCATGTATGCAAATGTGTCTGTGTATCTTGAGGGTATGTCTACCTTTAAAATAACTTGTCAGTTAAGCTGCTTGGGCTGACAGATGTGATATGGCGCCCTGAGGTGGAGCTTGGCACAGACAGATGGTACCACAGGGCAACACGCTTAGCTGATCAACCAAGGGTAGCATTGTCACCCAGCCTGCCAGCCACAAGTGAGACTGGGAGGATAGGGTAAACGCAGTGTGTGTGTTTGTGAAAGAAAAAAGAGTGGGAAGATGAAATCATATGTGCAAATCAGTGCCATAATTTAAGTTCCAAAAAAAGAAAAGTGAGTTGGCCATATTACATTGACACTGAAATCTCTCTGAACAAGGAAAAGTGCTAAATTATAACTTGAAATCTTTTATATAATTATCATCATACATGTTTTAAATGCATTATATATTTTCAAATGTTTGGGGTCAGTAAGATTTTTGTTCTCTTATGCCCACCAAGGCATTTATTTGATCAAAAATACAGTAAAAACTGTAATATTGCAAATATATTAGCTACTACAATTTAAAATAGCTGTTTTCTTTTTGAATATATTTTAAAAATGCTGAATTTTCAGCTTCATCACTCCAGTCTTCAGTGTCACATGATCCTTCAGAAATCATTCTAATATGCTGATTTGCTGCTCAAGAAATATTTCTTATTATTATCAATGTTGAAAACAGTTTTGGTGCTTAATATTTTTGTAGAAACCATTACTTTTTTCAGGATTAGAATTGAAAGTTCAAAAGAACAACATTGATTTGAAATTGAAATTAACAAAATTTAAATCGAAAAATAACAAATAACACAAATAATGACACTTTATCGATTTAATGAATCCTTGCTGAATAAAAGTTCTTTCACAAAAAACAACAACAAAAAAACACTTTTGACCAGTATTTTCTATATATAAAAATATTTTCATTTCATTCTTTTCAATAATTTCAATTCACAGAAAAGAAAACAGGACTGTCAAGGACAAAAAGTACATTCAATGGGATTTAATCATGAAACATGATTATAAATTTCTATGTAAATTGTTCATGAAATCTATTTTGAACATTATTTGTCCTAGGTCACGACTACTTTAAACATCCAAGGTTACTTTTACATTCTTTATATTACATTCTTTACTTCTTTTTTGTCCACTGGAAAGTTATTGAAAAGGCACATATTTAATGTAGTAAATGACACTAACACTAAATGAAATGCTTTTCTGTCCCTCACCGCCTCGTTTTCATTCATGTCAAATTAAATATGGTGTCCTCTCTGACTAAGGTTCTTCAGGTATTTCAAGATGCAAGACACTCTTCTCCCCGCGTAATAAACAAACAAACAAGCAAGCAGAGTCAGTGTGTAGTTCACTCCCACAGGCATACAGTGCTGAAGAAGGTTAGGCAGCAAACAGTTGCTGGCTTAATCAAAGATTAATAAAAAGATTTTCAGACAATTAAATACATCAGATTGCATTGTTTGTACCATTATGGCTCCTCCTTGGAGAACAGTCCACTTTGTTTGCATTTTAATTACTGCATGCACAGATGACATTTGCTCTGATGCCAGCTGCCATCTTTGTTATGCTTCTCTTCGTATCCTCTGGAAAAAACGCAGCGAAGCAGAAAACGTGTGGATGAATGTATGCAATTATGATATTACTAAATATCCTGAGAGAATAAAGATCTATATAGGTTAACTGGACAATGCAGAAGCACACAGGTCAAAACCTTTCCATGTTTGGACCATATAATTGAAGAGTAATTATGGCTGACAAAACACTTCAGTTTTTTTAGTTTTTTTTTGCCATTGAATTTTCTCTCATTTTCTTCTCTCTCTCTCTCTCTCTTTGAGAGAAAAGCCAAATCAGGCCAGTCATAAAGAGTTGCAGGGGACCATGTTCAAAAATGACCAAAAACAGGCCATTTCTTTCATCACTGGGTAAGCCCCACCGACAGGCTAATTTCATTCGTACCTGTATAGAAATCAGATATGACATGGATGTGCAATATTCTTGCTTTCCTTCATATTCTCTTCAGCACACTCTCTAATTTTCAATCAAACTGTAATACCTATTTTTAGCCATTTCTCTGTGTCTACCACACTTTCTCTCTCTTATTCTCCAGCAGGAACGATGCGTGGCTCTAATTACTTTGCTCCCCACACCTGACGGCACACTATTAACTCTAGGTCTCTCTGGTGACCCTGCGGGTCGTTGCCCATCACATCAAGTTTTTATTAGGGAATTTTCCTGCACATCTTCAACTTTTTGATATGCACATTTTAATAACGTTCATTTATTTTTACATATTATAGATTAATGCACATTTCTATATTTACTTTGAAATTTCCAGAGTGATTTACAAACACATTTTGTGAAACACTTTGGCCAAATCATTTAAAAGTACTTACTGAATTGTTTGTAAATTGCTTATTTGCAAAGGTGACCTGATTACATGCAATTCAGGGCACTGCTGAAAAAACAACAACATTACAGTAACTGCTGTACTGTTAGGACCAATGAGCCCCTCAGCTGGAAGAGACACTCCCACCCACACACATACAGAGGTGATGAAACAGTCAGTCTCAAACAGCACCAGCGGTGAACTCTCACTTTGAGAAGACTCTTGTTCCAGGGGATGGTGGGGGTGAACAGAAGGCTCTGCTAGCCACAGGCACCTCTAGCAATTAATTGACAACTCCCTGACTAGCTGAGATAAACCCCATGAAGCCTGTGCATTTGTGTGTGCACTAAAGAAGATTCCTCAATGCAGTATCGATATTTAAAACTCAATTTAAATACGTACAAATAAATAATTTGCACTGCCAATAAACACAGCACAGATGTGCTGGATGGAGTGAAACTCTAATATTTGTATTTTCCAAGTGCCGAGCAGCTTTAGTTCTAGTGCCATTATCATTAGTTATAAATTAATTTTTCTAGACATGCTTGATCCAATTGTTATCAAACAATCAACATAACCTCTTCTCAACACGCAAACAAGCCTAGATGAATAAACACCAACGGAAACGTCTCACTCTCTACTTGGCGGCCCTAATGAGCTGCCAAAGATTTGCTTTGTAAACAACTAAAATATTTAATTTGAGAGAGTGATGCTGAGCAAAATGAAATTAAAAGGAACTCATGCTAACTGTTAAATTACTCACGGCGCGCTAAATTACATTTGCTTTTCCATCGGAGAGATCAAACGGGAAAACTCCAGCACTCCAGTGCTAATTATTTACAGTCTTCACCTCCCTCCCTTCCCAGGAGGTTTAATAAACATACTATTTCTCTCTCTCTCTCTCTCTCTCTCTCTCTCTCTCTCACACACACACACACACACACACATTTTTGCACACACTTGTTTATTTCAGTTTTTTTGGATAATAATATATTCCCCCACCTCCTTACCCACAATTCCATAAACTCCAGCGTTAAGAGCTGAGACTGAGATTGGGATTGTAATCCTAGTGTACACTGGGGCTTCTTAAAAAAAGCAGGCCGTCTAAAGCAGGATGGGAACTCCCCTGTGGGAGTGTTGCCGTGGCAGCGTCGCCATGGGAGCGAGGGGTGAGTGACACCAATGGCTGTCACTGGGATTAATTTGCATGCTAAGTGGCAGAGGGGAGCACTAGGCAGCGAGTGTGAAGCAGAGCCATCTGACATGCACACACACCCCAGAAGTGTGGATTTTCACCAAAGGTGGCGGCAGTGCAGATTGCAATCGCACCCCCGAGAAGTGATCTCACACATACACCCCTCTCTGAAAAACAAAATAAAAACAGAAAAGGTGTCTGCCTGATGTGCAGTTAAGAGGGTGAACTAAAAATGATTTCTAATAAGTGGCAGCCAAAAAAACATCAATGCGTATTTCCTACTCTTCCCCCCAAATATTGGTAAATATTTATATCGATAATCAATAATATCAATACTATTTGTCTAAATAAATGCAACTCGACATCAATAATTTTTAATTCTACAAGCAAATTTAGGCAACACAGAATTATAATGTATAATGTTGATTAATATTCATGTTGAGACGGCTAACGATTACAGTGTTATTAAATTATTTTATTATTTTAAAGACTACAAGGATCATTCATAAATTATCATTTATGTCATTGATTACTCACCCTTGTTCTAAAAGTCTATCATATTTCTCGAAAATATTTTTTTTTACATTTCTTAACCACTGTTTCCACTGCTACCAACTTTCTTCAAAATATTTTCTTTTATTTTCCACAGAAGAAAGAAAGTTATACAGGTTTGAAACGACAAGAGGATGAACAAATGATGACAGAGTTTCCTGTTTGGGTGAACTATCATTTTAACTTTAAGTGAGCATTAGATGAAAGCAAAAGTAATCTAAATGTAAAAATGGGGGAAATGAGCATACACAATTAAATATCCAATATTGACTGATAATTGGGGGAAAAACAAAATTAAATTAACTAATAAATAATTAAAACCTAAATAAATAAATAAAAATAAACAAATATCGACAGATAACCATTACAGTACAAATTCGTCATGCATTCCTACAAATTTCTAAAATTTTCACTTATATCCAAAATATCATAAAAGTCTTAATATCCTAAAGTGTTCTCAGTCAGATTCTGATTCACAAACTGAACATAGCATAAATTCTAGCACATTCTATTTTCTAGGCCAGTGGTTCCCAACCACGGTCCTGGAGGCCCCCCAACACACATTTTGCATGTCTCCTTTGTCTGACACACCCATTGCAGGTCTTGGAGTCTCTACTAATAAGCTGATGACTTGAATCAGGTGTGTTTGATTAGGGAGACATGCAAAATGTGCAGTGCTGGGGGGCCTCCAGGAATGTGGTTGGGAACCACTGTTCTAGGCATTCTAAAGAGACAGAGTATTCTAAAAAATGGCTTTGTCTTCCAAATCTCATTACAAGTCCGACCCTTCTGATCGTAATCTCTACAATTAGAAGAGGGGTTGTGCCCTCGTGCTTGGCCCTGTGCCGTCATCTGACCTCAAAACAGCAGCTGAAAGGTCCGGCCTATTGCACTTTAAAAAAAGAGCGAGTTTCCGCCTGGCACCAGCCCTGAGCAGATAAGCCTAATTAAGAGATGGAGAGATGAGAGTGGTAGAGCAAAGTCCCTGCCAACATCAGTCTCTCTGCTCAGCCCATTAAATCTACAGAGCAGGACGAGGGAAACAAACACAATCAAAGCCCTGTTCCTGTGTGATTCCTGTCTAGAAATTGGCCGTAGGCATTATCTCAAGCTAGCACCACACGCTCGCACTGGAACCTGATCCAAAAGCTACAAAAGCAAACTTTTGCCCGCGTGCAACACCTGTTTGCGATTAGCAGGATCGACAATGTTCCCTTCCCTTTGGGCTACTTTGTTTGGCTTTAAAGTTCTGTTTCTTAACATGATAACGAAAGATGTAAACATCACAGTAATAATCCCAAAGTGAGTCAAAGATTTGCCAGTGGATGTTGGCCGGGCGGGAAGGACTCAACCCCGTAAGCCCTTACTGAGTAAAACCACAGTAAGATGAAATGCTCATATCTCTAGACTAACCCCAGGGCTCTTGTTATCATATCGATCTGCCCGACAGGAAGTGGCCTTTAGTCTCTGGGTTTAGTAGCTTAACATGGTGAACCGACAGAGCAGCAAACACTAAAACCGAATCCTGCTTCTTTTTCGTGCACAAGCCAAGCGAAGTCTTGTCTGTCAACACCACATTTATTAGTCAAATTCTTCTCGAGCCAAACCTGCTTTGCTCTGGGAAGGAATTTGTGTGTCATGGCCTTGATGGTGAGCAGTTAAGAGCCGTTAGTGAAGAAGTTACAGCTATGGCTCTTCAGAAAAACAGTAGCTCTGTCTGTTTGAAAGGGTCATAGGATCGTGTTACTTCTCCTCATGTGGTTTGTCTGTGTTATTCCAGGCCACCGGGTAAAGTGGTGCGAGGATGTGCACGTGTGTGTGCGTTTGCTGACCTCTATTTCCATCCTGCAAATTCAGAACATTGTCCCCTGCAACTCTTTATGACAGGCCTGATTTGGCTTTTCTCTCAAAGAGAGAGAGAGAGAGAGCGAGAGAGAGAGAGAGAGAGAGAGAAGAAAATGAGAGAAGGAGGGGCAAAAAAACAAAAAAAAACTGAAGTGTTTTGTCAGCCATAATTACTCTTTAATTATGTGGTCCAAACATGGAATTAGGGGGCACTTTGTTGTCGGAGCAGACGCTCTTTGATCAGGCCCTGGTGGAATGTGTTTCACATTAGGGGCCCGGTGCTGTGATGTATGTGTCCTGTCGGGTCCAGGATAACAGTAAGAGGATCAGGGCAGAGGGGGTGTAACTGAGCTACAGATGCTGCCCCTGCCCCTTAACCTTCGGACGTGCTGGTTTTCACCATCACTGCCTGCCAAAGACCCCCAAGAGTGGTACAAGACTGTGTTCATTTAAGGGCGTTTCTTCAACTTTCAGCACTGTATGTCCACTTTTATGTGTATATGAAAATATAAAAATTTGAATATCAGAAGATATGAATGATGATGTTTAAGGAAAATCCATAAACCAAATAAACCATTTCAATATGTACTGTGTGAAAATGAATAATACAAATTAATATAAAAGATATGATGTTCCACAGCTATGGCATAATTTTCACCACACCAAACAATTTAGTAATTTATTATTGTTAATATTTTTTTATGAAGGTTAGTCACTTTAAAATAGAAGTCTCCATGAAATCTTAATTGACAGTTCTTGTATTTTATGTTTAATAAATTAATGTTTAAATGTTTATTGTAAATTATTTATGCATGCACATCATTTTTTTTCTTTAATCAAAACAAACAATTTGTCACTCATGGAAGATACATTTTTTCTCATTCGAGAAGCTTTTTCACTCGGATATGTAACAATAATGGATGAAAAGTTCACAATTTACCATTTCATGATAAATTTAGGGTAAATATCACTTGTGTGCAAAATATTTTTATTGCGTATCAATTCCAATCAAGCCGTAATTTAGTCAAATTGTGTTGTTATATTATTAAATTGTGTGTAATTAAGATACATTTAACCCTGTGAAGCACACCGACCTGCCTTCGGGCTTGGCGTCACTTTGTGTACATTTACTATATAGATGACTGTCTAAAAATATTAATAATGTTAAATGTCAAATTATAAATTTTTTGATGGGTCCTTTGGGTTTAATGTCAATATATGGTCTCTGTTTTATGAAACAGATGCTCCAACAATGGTAATATTGTAATTTCGGTTGGGATAACAAATGACAACATCCAAAATGTACTTCATACCTTTGCTATAAAAAAGCGATCGTGAGATTAATTCAATCCATCACACTTGAGTAAATTATACATATTATTATTATTATTATTATACAATACATAACACGCTATATGAAAATCCGAAATCTGAAATTATGCTACATGAAATTAGCCTTTGCAAAAAATATTAAACATGTAATTTCCAATTTGAGATGGATGGAATTGACACTGTAGTTGGAATTTCCATTGCTTTCAGAACAAAGGAACAAGTCAAATTATTAAAAGTGTGAAAAGTGTTTTAAGAGAGTTTATTTTCTGAAAGCCCATAGAGCCAAAAGTGCCTGAAGTTGAAGAAACACCCCTAAAAGAGACCTCTCTACATGAACACATATTGCATGACAAATGCAATATTTGCAAAGCATTTATGTGAAGGACTGCGAAAGAAAGAGGGGGTGACAGACGAATAAAGACTTCAGTTAAGATTTCAACTCAAGTCAAATTTATGATTAAAATTCTGTCCCTTTACAGTAATAAATTACACAATATTTCATATTAACACACCCAGGCAAACCCACTTTCCCATTAACCACTCAATGCCATAGATTTGTAAGAGCTAAACTCATTAATGCATCTATAAAATCTGTTGCAATAAAAACGTCCTGTAATACATAATGCACATTGTCAGAAATTTAAGATTCAAGCCGTTTTCTGTTTGTAAAACAGTTGGTGCTATGTTTCAAACACTTCTCCAGAGTCTCAAGCAAGTCAGAGACTCATTCTTCTGCCCATCTTAAATCTATCATTTCTCAGGGGAGGTTGGTGAACACTGGCAGTGGCCCACGCTCCAGCCTGACAGCCATCTGCTGAATCCCATTGGTCCACTGACGAGTGATACAGAGCAGGCAGGCGATCTCTCCCAAGAGTGTCTCGATGGCGTGTGTAAAGGGGTTGTTCTGTGGCTTCGCCGAGAGCCCCTTGAGTCACAGTTTCGGGCTGGAGGCCCAGGGGAGGAGGGTGGTTGTTTGTGAGGCAGAGGGAGAGAGTGAGCCCACTCCAAAGCTGCCTCCTCAGGCTGTGGCCCTCTGGAGGGTCCCTGGAACGTCTTGGAGCCATCTGGGGAGAAGTGGAGCGTGGCAGAGAGCAGCTGGACCCTCTGAGCGCCTATTTAAGTACTGGCAGCCCTGAGGCACCATCAGTCACATCACAGAGACAGAGCAGGGACATGCAGAGAGGGGCAAGTAGGAAACAGACACCCTTAAAAATATAATTGCCCACAAATCAGCAGCTCATGCCTAAATTATGCCCTTCGCTCATAAACTCTAGAAAAATAGGCTTTACTCTAATAAATAAAACTAACCTACAAAGATATGCCATATTATAAAACTCACACAATACAAAACACTCAAGCAGAACATTAGCACAGAAAAAAATGTGTTTTTCTCTCATAAAGTCCGGAATATCCATCAACAAAATATTACCAACATTAATCTGTTTGTTTGTTGATATTGGAAGCAGATGATTTCAGTTTTTTTTTCATTTAAATAGTAAGCTGAAATCAGGCAACATTTTTTGACAATCATTTTCAAAAGTTATCAAAAACTGATCATATTTACCTTATACAGCCTAACGCTTTTCAAAATAAAATAAAATGACAGTTGTACGACTTTTATTATGATGCTTTTTGATGCTAAATCTTAATGTAAAAATTTGAATTGGCGCTTTAGTGTGAAATAAAAATTTGAAAATGTATAAATAATAATAATAATAGCTAATTATTATTTTTCATAAAAATAATACTAGCTGTCAGTATGATCTAATTTCCACATCATTGCATCCTTGTTACAAACAGCTCCACCCTTGCACAACCACATCTATCTGCAATGTACTTTCTTAGTAGATCCTCAAAGTGGTAAATTATTTAAATAGCTTAAAGCATTTGTGCTAAACACTTAGCTACAACAATAACTTTGCACATGTTATTAAGACTTAGAGATTATAAAAACTCGAAGCTTTTTAAAAAAACAACAACAATTCGGACGTATTTTTGAAGTCAAAATAAATGAAAACAATTATTATGCCAAGTAAGGGGTCATGCTTGTGTGTCAGGCGTCAATACTTCAGGAAATAACAGTCGAGGGCCAGACAAATAATATGCACTGTGACTAATGGAGCAGTTTACTTAAGATCTGTATCTGCACACATACAAAGTCAAGTTCACTTGGCGGCCATCTTGGTAACACCCTATTGCAGCTATTTGAAATCTCCTAAACTGATTCTTTTTGATAACATGGTCCAAATCAGAAACAAAATCTGATAAAGGTATCACAAATTTAGCAACATTAAAAAGTGAATGGCTCTTTAAAAGCCAGGACTTTCGTGCCACGGCCACATTAGCTGTTTACATGCATCCAAATAATCCATTAGTAATCTGATTTATGGCTCAGTCAGATTTAAAAGACTTAATGTCTTAAACACCTTAATCGATCTTATTGAGATCTTTCATTATAAGATAACTTCTTACAAATGTGCATATATATTTGTTTACATAAATGAACAATTGCAAGTTTAGAGTTAATACAAACAGAACTTTCAGA
The DNA here is from genome assembly GCF_001515645.1 of Sinocyclocheilus grahami. Taxonomy (NCBI): domain Eukaryota; kingdom Metazoa; phylum Chordata; class Actinopteri; order Cypriniformes; family Cyprinidae; genus Sinocyclocheilus; species Sinocyclocheilus grahami. Next base: position 376,741 of record NW_015505211.1, read on the forward strand.
TTCTGAAATCGGATTGGATTCATTCATGATGAAGAAGCTTAGTGCTTGTAAACGTTGAGTGTTGCGATCTCATCCAATTTTAATTTCCTAGTTTCTCACATATATATAGTCTATCTGTGAAGTGGAACAAACTGTTGTTTTTAACATCTCAGGAAGCACAGTTGTGTGAAACAGCTAAACGCAGGAATTACTGCAGCTTTAAATAAACCACCACATGCACTACCAACAAGCCGCACCGTCTTATCACATCACCTTATCATGCTCCCAACTGTCAGCATTCCAGCAGCATAATTACCCGAACCTGTCAGCCCACACCTATATTTTCCTGCACTTTTTTTGGAGTGTTTTTTGAGCATATCGGATGAAAGATGAAGCTTGGGCATTAATCTCACACCTGGCAACATTTATCACAAGATTTCCTTGACTGGAAATGTAAAAGTAACTATAGAAGACAAATCATTAAACAAACGGCGTGATGAGTGATTCCTCTGTTAATAATCCGTCGTTCTGGTCCAAATGGCTGACAGATTAGCTACCATATGCTAAACTTGTAAAAAAGTGTTTTGAGAAATAATTGGGAAGGTCGTGGTAACACTTGGCTCTCTGCTCCTGGGGCCCATCTGAATGTGAGCCACTTGCTGAGAACCTAATGCTCGCTTTCTATTTCACTCCATCTCTCGTTCACGTTCACACACAACCCCTCCGGTAAAAACACAAACACAAGCCCCTAAAAGAAATAAAACTTAATAGGCACCATCCTCTCAGCGGTGCACTTGTCGATTGTTCGCTAGAGGCGGTGTAGGTGGTTTTCTCCTGCCGTTTGGCTGTCTTGATGCTTTGTGTTCGTCCCAGGAGCCCATATTTATGAGGCTGGGGAGACAGCGAGGGTGATGAGAGAAGAGATTGCTGGAGAATGAAAGAAATTAGATTTCTAAACTGAAAGAAAGAGAGACAGGGAGAGGGAGAAAGCTCCTTGTTAGGAAAAGCATTAATTAAAGTGTTAAAGCTAAAAGAAGTATTGACTACCTCTTTCGTTACAACCCCCCACCCCCACCCTTCTGCGCTCCCTACGGTACCGTCTTCTGCTGCAGGCCTAGAGAGCTGACTGCAAGAAAAAGGCCCACCAAGACCAATTAAAGCCTTCAGCACCAGGCTGAGAGCAAGACAAATGGAGGCAGAGAGGCTCGATTACAAGAAACCTTTGTACCAATGTAAAGCAATTAGAGCGCTCTCAGGGGCCAGACAGCACGGTACCGATGTGTCATGGATCCGACATGCTGGCTAAACCTCCCAACAATCACTCTTTTCTGCTGCCTCGGCCCACTCAAATAGTCGTATTAGTGTCATATATCAGCTCACAGGCCAGATATTGGTTTCAGCTGGGGCAGGAGAGAGCAAAAGTAAGTGAGATGGCTAAAAAACGGCCAACCTTTGAACCTTCATGACAGAAACAATATGCTGGTATCCATGCTTAGCCCTGAGGGATCTTCTCTTTAGTCCGGCTAAAAATCACTGTTTGTTTTAGAGGTCAAAGGGCTACAACTTGGCATGTTGATCCTTGGTCTTATCTCTGCTTAACTACTTGACTAACATTATTCAAAGTTCATGAAATAAAAAAATATATTTTCATGCACACTGCAAATAAATGTCTCATATATATATATATATATATATATATATATATATATATATACACACACACACACAAACATACATACATTACACTATATATGATAATTACATTTTAAAAATATATTAAAACAGAAAAATTATAATAGAATATATAGAATAAATAGAATAGAACAAAAATGTATAATATTACACAATATTACTATATATACTAATATACACAAAATAAATATACTGTAAATATACACAAAATGCAAAAAGTCGATAGAAGATTATAAAAGTCTTATTGGCCCAAATAAAAATGGTGCAGCCTGTCAGGGGGAGGTCATGATCATTGGTGGATAACAAAGTGATTTTTAATGTAAATTTATGTTCATTAGTTCTATCTACAATTAACAGAGTCAAAATTATCCCAGCGACCCGAGATTACAAAGTAATTTTGACAAATGGCAGCAGAGGCTGAGGTTATTTATTATGCCTTTTTAAGAAGCAGGTAGAAAAGAATAAATGTGATGCTGTCATAGTGTGTAATGGGCCCAGTAATGGCAGACTGCAGACTGCATAATGATGATCATTCTCATGTAAAACATCACAAAAAGTCTTTTTTCTTTTATTTTCAGTCCCCACATTTAAAAAAAAAAGAAATGACAAACTACTTCTAAGTGTGAGCTTTTGTATAACGAGGGGTTGTAAAGAGCCTCTTGCACCATTTTAAGGATGTTCAAAAACAGACACACACATACATGCAGTGACAGGTTGCTGTATCTTTCCATGTCGCTATAAATCCAAACCTTCAATCTGCCCTTTTTTTTTTTTTCTAAGTATGGGATTGGGGTGATTTCCCGCTCTGTCTCTAGAGTATCCAGATTTTCCTTGCATCTGGGAAAGGCTGCCATGTTTCAAAAGCTCCAATTTCTTACATCAGTCAAACAAAAACAATATCTCAAAGGAATCGATCCACAAATGACAAGCCAAATTGTTGAAAAAAGCTAAAAGAAATTCCAGGAATCTATGGCTCTGAAACGAGTTTAGGACTTGGCCCAGATATAAGGCAATGAAGTCAACCAAAATTACCCAGCAATCATGGCAAGCTCTCTGGATATTAGCCCGCAGTAAATCAGCCTGACGACTGAGATTTTCCTAACTGCAGAAATATGGGAGGCTGTCTCTCATTTTCTCTGCGTCTCTGTCTTATTCTCTCTCTCTCTCTCTCTCTTGCTCTCCTCACAGTTTGGGTTTGATGGAGTCCCTTGGCACTGCTGGTTAAAAGCTTCAGCAGATGGCTAGATACTTGGCTCGGGAAGAGAGCCATACTTAATATTTTTGGCAGAACTACAGGCATATGGCAAAAGTTCACGTCAAACGCTGCGCTTCGCAGGCGGAGACCGTCTCCAAAAGATGGAGGAGCACAAGGCGGAATGTTTTTCTCCTTTTCACCATTTAAAACTAAGATAAAACAGAAAGAGACAGAGGAGTTGTCAAAATAGCAGGCTCTTTTGATTGATTTGCTGAGGTGACTGTGAATGTGTGTAATTCAGCAGGAGACCGGCCAACTCCACTCATTTCTCAGATAAACACGGCCACAATAACAGAGAGGGCGAAGACAAACATGGTTCTGCTTAAGATCAACTCGTAATCCGCAATGTGGAGGAGCCTGCCAAAACTGCACTGCCCTCAGCACTTACTAAAGCGAAGACAGTCAAGACGGTGATCTTAGTGGGAGAGCACGGAAAAACACAGGGCCTTTTGTCTCCGTCCAAAAGATTAGCTCCAAAGACATTTGCGGAGATTGGATACACATTTAGGATTTTAGGGATCGTTTGCAGGATTCAAAATCAATAAAGGCATAGATTGTGGAGCCGCTGGAGCCACAAGCAGAGGAAAAATCAAATAAGAGGTTCTTATCCTCAGAACATCTCCTGCTGGCAAACACATGTGGAGATATGATTAATCTGCTGGTCAGAGCACTGTTTTCATTTTCTCAAATTCAGTTTAAAATGATGTCTTTAACTACATGGAGAACAGGCAACAACATTATTATTTGGGGGGATAAGTCACGAGACTACTGTTTTGAGCTTGTAAACTGAAAATGAAAAAGAACTGGGACGAAATATAATGAATGCTACAGACATGAGCGACACCTAAAATCATGCGGTTTGTTGAGGAGAGGTATTACGTTTCCAAGCTATGCTATCCACCACAAGACATTTTCTTCAGATGCAAGGCAAAAACATATTGTTTTAATAATTACTTTCATCCCTGGAAACTTGAATTTGTTCCGTTATTGTGTTGTGTAGTTCTGATCATGCAAAGAAAATATTTTGAGGTAAGGACAGAAAAAAAGACAATAATTCTTCACACATCAGACAACAATCACATGGCAATATCATTCTTTTCTCCTATAATTGATCCTCCTATTTAAAAGTTCGGCATTCTCAAGAAATGATCCCCTGTGAAATAAAAAGGGGCCTCTATCAAATCCCGATGCAGAGAAACACTTTGCCTTGAAAATAAATCACAGGAGGAGAAAGCAGCAAGAAGAACAGCAATAATAAAAAGAATTGGAGGACAAAATCAAAAAAGATGAAGGAAAGGCACACCATTCATTCTATAATTTTATATGTATGTGTATACAGTATGTACATATATTAGGGCTGCAAAATCAATCAAATTTCTAATCATGATTACAATTACGGATGCCACAATTACGTAATCGTCCACTTGTTATTCTGATTGAGCGTGGTTTTTCTTTCTTCCTTTCTACAGGTTATCTTAAGAGTTTTTCCATTGTTTTAATTTTAGTTTTAGTAAAATATTATAATACCATGCATAATTTTCTTTTTTTATTATTTAAAAAAGAAACCAATCCAATGTATAGTTGATATTTGTGGCTTAATACTATAGAAAAGTAATAAACCTTTTTCAGTTTGAGTGTTTTCAGCTTGTTTATTTTCATATAAAAATATGGCATGCAGTTGCTTCAAACAATGGTATAAACATCATTCAATGTAAATTGTGATAATCGTAATTAATAATCACAATTACAATTTCAAGGGAATAATCGATAATTATGATTTATAATCATGCAGCCCTAATATATGTATGTACAGAGAAAGAGAGAGAATAGAAGAAAATAGAGAAAAGCAGCTACATCTCTTGAAAGACAGACAACAAGAGTGTGCATCCAAAAAAAAAAACCCTGCGCCTACAAAGAAATTGTTTTTCCAAACCATGCATGAAAGAGAGGCCAAGGACGTTGTATCCCAAACGGTAGATTGGTTTCACATCAGATGATTAGCCTCATCCATGCTAATTACACTGAATGGAAACTAATTAGGAGGAACCACTCTTCAGCTAATGAGGATTTGGGGCTTTTCTTAGGACATTGTTTAGTGACGCACACATCCTCCCTTTAAGCCAAACAGCAGCTCAAAAAAGTTAATTTAACGCCAAGATATTCTGTGTTTCTAAATCTAGAACCAAAAACAATGCTTAATGTAAATCGCTGATGCTAATTAAGCTCTTGACTAAAAAACGAATTGTTACTTAAAATATTAGGGAATATAACAGTTTATGTGATTGTATTTCTCTCTGAGAGTACTGCTCTTTTATACCGAGCAGTTGATGTTTTATTTGTTTGTCTAAAAGGTGCTAATGAATTATGTAAATGACATCACTTTAAATTAGCAGAGGTAATTTGCATGAGGTGCTGTTCTTTATATGACATTATGAATTTCATACCGCACGTCACATTCTCTGGGAATAACGAGTCTAAAAATGAATGTGAAATTATCTTTAATTGGAGCGCGTGAGCAAACGCATCAAACCTCTCTCCATCAGCTCCCAGGACCCGCAATTAGACCCGCGACAGCAATCAAAACCCGATGAGACAATACCCACAATCCCCCTCTGCGGACATGTTTTCCTAACCTCGCAGAAGACCCTAGCAGAGGTCCACTTATTCTGTCAAAAGAGCCCCATGTCTAAAATCAAAACAACCCAATCAGCAGACACACTGGTTCCGCTGTCCCACTGATTAAACGCATGGTGTGTGTAGGAGAGAGAGAGGAAAAAGAGCGTGGGGGAGAGTGCAATTTGCTAAATTACAAGTATTCTGAACATGTAAATATAGTTTAATTACAGCAATTAAAGAAGATTACTGGAGATTGGCAGATGGGGGATGTAATGCACTTTTAATTAAAGTCTGAATATACTGTAACACAAACAGAATGTTAACCCCACCGAATGGAATGGGTAGTTAGACCCTGACAAATTGTATCCCCATGCCTCTCTCTGAAGACGTATAATTACCAGTGTTTAGAGGGAGAGCTCGTATGTGTGAGCGTGTGTATGTTTCTGTCAGGGCAAAAGAGACAGCGGCAGAAAATTGAAAACAGACCTTTCTGGCTGCAATTGCCGACTCTAGGAATAGCACATTGAATTAGGATGACATCAGGAAAAACATTTTGACAACAGTTAATGTGGCATTAGGACCAATTAATTGGGATTTAGTGTGTGAGATCACTCTCTGTGAATTAGAAACAGTCTTTTGACTCGCAGATGAAAACCTTGGAAATGAAGGCTAACGAAAGTACGAGGCCTTGGCGGGACTTCAAAGCACCAAGAAAGTGTGTGGGGGCACACATTGAAGAAGTTCTGACCGATCTGGGGATGAAAGCAACTCCAGTAAAAGGTTTGTTCCTAAGTAAACTCTGTAATGCCTAACAATCAGAGCTATCTGAAACTCCATTTGTGTACAATGCATAAGCCTTTACATAATCCAAACAGCTGCTATGTAAGTCTATACGTCACTACATATGGAATGGATCCAGGATTAGTTTCCCATCCCTAACAACAAAACTCAAATGTATAAACAGCATCAGGTGGTCTTTTCGACCAACGTGGCTTGTGGGAAAGGCATTTCCACTGGATCCATACAATAGTGTAGCAACATTTTATAAATTCATGTCAATAGTCTATTAGAAATCCTAACAGAAAGATCAATGATCCTCGCCCAGGGCCTTGCTATAAAGACTGCCTTTGTAAAGGCATTTAAGCGCTTAATCTCTTCATAATGTGGTATTTGGAAGCCTAACTTTGTTCTTGTTAGGAAGATCAATTGTATTAATTTACAAAATGGGGGAAAATGTCACCTTTCATCCTTTAAGTCGGCAGCAAGTGAGAGAGCTGCATTAACGAGCGTGACCGCTCCACTCCCTCATATTTGCACAAAGAGGTGCCATGGGAGACCTGACCTACAAATTTTAATTACCGCATGAAAAATGCAGGGCCTACGATGAACAGTGACATCGAAAGTGCAACCAAAGAGCCGTCTGGGTGAGTTAACGGTTTTTCGTCTGGACTGGAATGACACACGGATGCATGCTACACACAAAGAACAGAATGCCAGATGAAACACAAGACCGAGGAAACATAAGAACAGCATATCCACTACAACACATGACTAAGACATGTGCTCCGCTTCCTAATCCAAAATGTGTTCTTAACCCAAAACTCATATTACATCAGAACGATACAGAAAGTGTTAAAGGGATAGTTCATCCAAAAAATTCAATTCTGTCATCATTTACGCACCCTTTTGTTGATCCAAACTGGTAAGACTCTTCAAAACACATTTTTTTTATTAATTTCTGTTCCATTGTTTAAAATCCAAGTAACCAAACTCCATATGAATCAAGCATTTTAGTCAAACTCTTATAAAGAGACATGCTTACTCTGTATGATGAACAGCTTTAATTTGGACACACATAGCACATTGCTTATAGTGAACACTGAAACTCAAAAGCGTCTGTGTGTGTGTGATGCATGACAACTAAAGAGGTTTGTTCCGTGTTAACCTTATGTGATTCGCTTTATGTATTTATGTATGTGAACAAAAGCCTAAATTAAATCTGTTCATCATATAAAGTAATCATATGTCTTCATATGATTCAGTATTTTTGATTAAACAAATACATTAATATGGATTCATTTTATGATGCCTTTCAATGGAGGGACAGAATCCAAAGGACGGTCTTATGGGTTTGGAATGGCATGAGGGTGAGTAAATGATGACAAAATGTTCATGTTTAGTGAGCAATCCCTTTTAAGCTTTAATAATAAAAAAACAATCAATCAATCAAAAGTAAATAAATAAATAAAAATATATAAGCATAAAAAATAATTTGATATTGATAGCAAATTATATATCTATATCTATATATACTGTATATATTTCATTTTTCAATAAAAAATATTTTACACTTTCCATGCATCACTGTTTCCTCCATTTTCCCAGTTAGTCAACTTTTAGCTAAAAAGTCAGTAAAAAGATTTTTTTAAAAAAAAGGGAAAAGACAATCACTGATGTGACATCCACTGTGGATACTTGCTTTTCTTAACCATGGGAGTAACTCACGACATAGATCAGTGTTTACAGACAACACCGTGTTGCTCTGCGCTCTCCATCTCATGTTCATTTTAATGCAGACATAATGGGTTCTCACGGATCAGTGCACCAGCATTGTGTGCATCTTGCTGCCGTCGTGCATCAGAGAGGGTGGTTGTTTCTGTGAGATAATCAAAGCAACGTGAAGAGCAAGAACTCAGCACTTCTAGACCCACAAAGATTAATCGGGGGATTGTTCCCAAATGCAAAACAATTTGTGTCAGATAATGTTTGGGTTAGACAATATAGGGTTAACTGACACATAATCTCCCATGACAATGGCTGACTTCATTGTCTCTATAGAAGGTAGGAGATTTTGAGTGATGAATATAGATACTCATTAACCATGCAAAAGGTCTTTGGTGCGTTCAAGTAATAAGATGCATTGCCATAGAGGACAATGAACAAAAGGTTGTTTTCTTCCATAGGAGATTAGGATCACATGTCCACCTTCAGATTGGTCTCCCATAATGATGTCACATCCATTCTGGACTTTGTATTTGAAATGCTTGGAGTACTATATCTGATAAACAGTGCCAGAAATAAGAAATAAATAGAAACAAACAAAATGAAACAAAACTTAGCAGGATGATAACATTAAGATCCAATAGGGCATGAAATAGTGAGTAATTGGGATCTGTTCTAAAAAGCATGTTTAGATTTGGGAGTTAGCAGATGGTTGAGATTAGTGGTTTTGAAGTTTAGCGTGCTGTGAGTTGCAAATAATAGAGCTGAGCTTTCCCAAATTCAACACAGAAACCACAGACACAACATTCCCACACTTAACATCAATCAGGGTATCCTGCAACAAAAGACAGACATAGCTTCATGATACACTGAACAAAATTATAAACGCAACACTTTTGTTTTTGCCCCCATTTGTCATGAGCTGCAAGACAGTCTTCAGGATAAATCAATCATGATAGTTAAGGAGATTTTTTTCTGCGATTTCTAGTGCTTGCCAAAATCTGTCGCCCCAATGCTAGGGTGCTCTGACTGGTTTGCAGCACACTGATATGCGGTTACTAGGGAGTTCTAGGTGGTTGCTTACTGAATATTCTGGTCTCTAGATTCAGTGCAAGTATGGGATTTTCCTTTTAGTTTTATCATGTGCAAATTTTTAAGTTTTACTAGTTTTTATCTAGTTCACCTAAGAATAAGAGAGGAAGATCTTACTTTTGATATAATGAAACAGTTGGGCTGGCAGATGTATGAATATCCACACAATGTTTTTGATTTTGCTGAGTATAAGTTGTCAAGACTAAATTGAATCTATAAGTTTAATCTACATTTAAACCTGTAGCAAACATGGCATCAGAGTTGTTAAGTTGTATTCAGTTCAAACTGTTCAATTCAATGTATCCATCCTAAATGATAATTCAATTATTTAAATATGTAGGTAAAAAAAATCGATATACATTACAGTTAAAAAAATTAGAAGAAGTCTCTTAGGCTCACTAAGGCAGTTATTTGATCAAAAATACAGTAAAAACAGTAATACTGGGAAATATTATTACAATTAAAAAAAAAACTTTTAAATATATTGTAAAATGTAATTTATTCCTGTGACGGCAAAGTTGAATTTTTCAGCAGTCATTACTGCTATATATCTTTGTGGAAACCTTTTTTTTTTAAATCATTTATTTGAAATATAACTGAAATACAATTTAATGTGTCCTTGCTGAATAAGTGTATTCATTTCTTAAATAAAAAAAATCTTATTGACCGCAAACTTTTGAACGACAGTGTGTGTAGGTAAATATTAATACTGAATTAAATGCATTTAATGAAATATTGCCTTAATCACATTAAATCTTTTTTCTTTTTTTTTTTTACAAAGACTGATTGAAATTATGGTTCCTCTTATTGAGGGGCAGGAAACAAAATCACCCTTTAAAGCTATTTAAAAGAAAATACTAAAATATTGAGATACATATTGAATATTGTCAAAAGTTTGAAAAATATCAAGATGTACTGTTATTTTTCCCCAGCTCTACCTGGCACTAGTGAAGTAGTCTTTAAGGTCAACATTGAAGGAACTTATTAAAATATATGTGACTTACTGAGTAATGCACAGCTGCGATACTTTGGACAAAGCAGCACCAAAAATAACCATCATAACTGTCCTGGTCTTTTACCTTAACTACAGTTTATCTTAATCTGTCTGTCTTGTGTGAGCTCACCCACTGTGAGAACTTCATTTACTCTTCAGCATTGACTTTCTTATCCCTTTCCCTGCATACTTTCCTCTATACTTTGTTCTTTCCCTCATGGTCTATTGTCTGGAAATGATGGGCAGATCACAGGTCTCCTTCAGTCATCAGCAGGCTAGAGAAACTAATAGCTTAAAGTCTTTAAATTGTCACGTAAGCCAGTGGCTTTTAGATAAATTGAAGAAAATGGGCCCCTTTTCCAGGCCCCCCCTCCACAGCAGAATGTGCGGGTAAGTACAAAAGAAGGCCCTTCAGGAGGGGGCGTGAAAGGAAAGGTAATGCAGTGCGTAGGTCTGTAAAGCTGCACATCCAATACCACCTGCCATTAGCTTTATTACTGCCATTAGAGCTGTCGAGATGGAGGGCCTTGACACTTGTGGAAAGAAAAAAAAAACAGACAGGAAGTTAGAGGGGTATGTAAGAGCAACTTGAAGATTCAGCTCCTTCACCTCCCAAACCCCCTATGCACTAACCGAATGTCAGTCAACGAAGCAATTTGCCTCAAATGGCACAGAGACACAGAGGGAGAAAGAAAAGCTATGAGGGATGCAGTTGGTGAACAATAAATGACATCTCTTGTCTCTCTCCCTGCTTTGTGTCTTGTTTGGTGTCTCATTATTTACACGGTTATGAGGGAAGCCATTGCTAAAGGATGAATTCAGATGCTGAAGCATCATACTGTATGCATCAATTCTCAACAGATTGGCTCTATCTGTAAACAAATGTTAAACAGCAATTGTGTTTAACATCAATTTAAAACAGGAATGCACTGATATTAAATTTTGGCTGATACGTTGATGGCTGATAAGGAATAAATTGATGGTATTAAAATTCTACAAATAAGTGTACAAATCCATATAAACAAAAATATATAAAAAATAAAATCACTATAAATGGTACAAGTGAATTTAGGCAACACAACGTTACATTGTACAGTATGAAAATTAAGATTTTTGAGATTTTGCTGAATGATTATATTTAACAGTGTTATTAAATTATTAAGTAGATATTAAGTGTCTTTAGACAATACATGTAAGTACATTTTAGATGACAACAAGAGTAGTCTAACGTAAAATAGGGAAATGAACATGCACAAATAGATATTTAAAACTGGCAAATTTACATCCAAATACTGACCAACAACGATAAAATAAAAATCTCTAAAATCAGCCAACATGATACCGATATATTGTGCAACCCATGGTTATTATAGTTAACTAAAATTACAACTAAAACCATAAAAAATATTTATAAGGAAAAAAATAAAAAATATTATATATACAGTATATATATATATAATTTTATTTTAGTTTAACTTGATGCACTAAATAGCTAATACTAAAATACAAATTAATAAAAATTATAGACAACAAAATTACTAAAACTTTAACTAAAATTAAAATGAAAACATCAAAACTAATTTAAAATATTAATAAAAACTACTGTATAATAGTATCTTGATGGTACTAAAATATTTAAAGATTTTTAGATGCAACACACTAGAATGTTTCATTACAAGCTGAAGTCAAAGTCTAGTGTCATGTTTAGTGTATTTGTAATAAAAGTTTCAAAATCTATTGTTTTTGGATATTCTCTGAAATGAAGGCACGGAGAACTAATAAAAGCTTTGTTTCGGGGTGTAAAATTTCCAAAGAAAAGCTAGAGCGCATGACCCCTGAATTTTCGGCGATGATGTGGTGTCGTTTTTCTTCTGAAACATGGTCCTGGCTAGATCTGTTCCATAGCCCACAGAAAAGAGGGTAAATGGTCCCTTTAATTTAGCACATACAGTATCACATCTCACACTGAGGAATTGTGTATTAAAGTTAATGGGAAAGAGATTGAAAGACTGCCTCATTGAACTGTGCTGATTCAGGCCTCAAACCAAGAGCCCAATAATGTCTGCAAATCTACATCAAACTTAACAGTTCCTTAGAGAAGCTGTATGAAAAGTCTTTGACCTCATCTGCAATGCTGAAAGCAGCCAAGTTCCTCTCTCCAGCGACTGACCATGACATCTGTGGATTGCTGCCGCTGTCTTCCTGATTTACCAAGAGTACTGTTCTAACCTCAAGCACCATACCATAAGGCCTCTAAAATAATGTCTGTATTCAAATTTAATGGGGGACTCTGCTTGCGAGCACTTCTAGTGATCTCACAAACTGCTAACACTATCTAGGAGTCTTTTATATTCAGAAGACTTCAATTCACTCCAGATTCAGCCAGGGAATATATTAATATGATAACCAGTCATTAATCAAACTGCACCACGAATTCAAAGCACATGGCCTGTGCTTATAACATGTAAGACTTCATTCCCATGAAGTTTCATTTTTAATTATATCGTTTCCCAGTTTAAATTTCAGTCCTGTTTAAAAGGGCACTTTAAAGAGAAAATCTTTAGTGGCTTTTTAATGCAATTATGACCCAGCGTTTGAGCAGCGTGCAGCTGAGAGACGCCTGGCTTTCAACATCCCCCAGTCCTCACTGCTCCCTGCAGACTGCAGCTAATTGAATCGAAAGTTCAATCTTGCTGAATTAGTGGTGTGTGTAAGAGAGACAATTTATCATGTCCAGTTAAGCAAAATGGATTTGAAAAACATTAAGAGGCACTGATTGGCTTCAGCACATCATTAGTCGGCTGTTTTGCTGCCCGTATGCATGATGAGAGAGAAAAAGACAGGAAAAGAGAGATGACAGAGCAAAGCCAGCGAGATGGAGCTTAACTCAGGTAATTGACATGAGGGAAATGCTCAGTCATCTATACTCATTAGACGCAACCGCTATGAAACGCTGGAACAAGATTGGTAATTAAAGCTAAATAGAGGTGCGGAAGAGCTACAAATACTGAGTGACAACGGATCTGCTAACTTTGTTGGGTAATGCTCATAATATCTATCCTATTTCTTAACAATATTAGTCACAAATGACTTGCTTAAAGGCTGGAATACACTACACTTATTTTAGTAATCGAGTAATCGGTCGATTATTCTGACGATTAATCGAGTAATCTGATAATTTTTTGTGGTAATAAAAATAGACCAAAGCGAACAGTAGATATTTCTAAAATGACTTATACACATATAATAGCAATGGGACAATAACAATTGGTTCAAATAAAATATCAAAAGTAATCATATGCTTTTACAAACAAAACAGTTAAAATACATAATGTAATAAAACAATTTAATCATAACTTATCTACATTATGTATTATATCAAATGCCTGCAGAGGGCCCCAATGGCCTGACGATTTGTTTTTACACTTTACAGCGCAATCTAATCCTTGTTTAATATTGACTAAATAACATTTATTTCAAATGTCCACTTAATCTTTAATATTTGGCCAATTATTTATGATAGAATTGCTACCGCTACTGTCATTCCTTGAACAAGAACATGTGGAGATCAAACTCAGCGCGAGGGTTTTTTATTTTGAAGTTGCGATGAACAGTTAGCATATTTAGAAAGAAAATTATGTATTCTCCTGTGTTGGTGTCCGTTTATAAATGATTTACCTTATAAATCTGATAGAATGGTGCACACTGTTCCCAGATGAATGTTATAAGCGGACTCACAGCATATGCAAAGATGGAGTTTGAAATGGTCCACACATGTAAATGATAACTGTTTGTGTGGAGCAGCATTTACTATGAACGGAGCTGCTCTGAGATGCACGTAACCTACACGCATAGCAATAAAGTGCATATTAACCTGCAGCGCATTTGTTTATTTAATTGAATCGAAGCTTTTATGAATTCACAACAGCACTATGCTTTATTATGATTTTTAAATGGTTTTAATATTTTGTGCATCCTTAGAAAACAGTCCAATAATGCTCTGCACAAGTTTTTCTACTTAAATTATATTAAATTGACTAACTATTTAAAAAAGTTGGCCAGTGTATGATGCCTAGTGTTTTAAAATCTGTTCAGATTTTAAGCATCGTGTAGTGTATTCCAGCCTTAAGAATGTAATGATACTCAAATAGAAAATAGAGGTTAAAGTCCAATTAGCTTTTCTGATTCCATTCTATCCACCCTTTCTCTACAGTCTGTATAAAAATGAAAAAAAAACAACAACAAAACAAAGGAAAATCCAAATAATTACAAACAAACCTGAACAGATGAAAAAGGCAAGATTTGAAAACAAGGAAGGAAGAAACAAAGAATCTGCTGTAAAATTTTGGCACCGAAACAGTCCCTTGTTCCACACAAAAATAACACGCTTTCTGCAATGATGTCTTTACCACGCCTTCAGTTAGCCGAGCGTGTGAGGAAAATATCACTCTAGGGGCACCCGTGGAAAAGGTAGAGCCCAGACAAGTGTTGCTCAAAGGCCCTTAAGAGAGACCAGGATGGCACGGAGTAGCTGGCCCGACTCAATCCCCCTGAATAAAACATCTAGCAACAATCCATAACACGGCCATGGATAAATCTCTCCCTGCTCCCTCTGCCCTTGGTGGGAGATCTGTCTAGATTAGCCTGTTATCAGGGCTATGGGGAGAAATAGTGTTTATCTGAACCCTGACAAGGGGGCTCTGAGCCTTTAAGCACTGAACTGGGATCGCTCAAGATGAAACGCATTGCATGAAGAGATTGTGGCCTAGTCTGCCGGATATACACTGGAAGAGAGAATGGAAAAGAGACTCTACATCTGCTGCATGAGTAAGACCCTGTGCATTAGAGATAGTTCACCCAAAAATTCATCCAAAGATTACCTCTTGTCATGCCAAACAATTTGTGGAAGTTTTGTGCTTTTTTTGCCCATGCAATGAAACTAAATGGGGCACACAATGCTGTTTTAGATGCCATTGACTTTCATTCTATGGATAAAAACAACTCAAACATTTCTCAAAATATCTTCTTTTGTGTTCCACAGAAGAAAGTCACAGATTGGGCAGCTGTACTCTCATGGGTGAGTCCAATCAGGCCGTTAAGAGCTTCTTCTGTCCTTCAACAGGCAATTAACAGTGTCCATTATGGCCCTCAGGGGATTACACAACCAGCCATGCAACGAAGAGGCGGGGTGTTTAAGGGCTCGAGGACAGGGGAGATGGGAATCTTTCAGGTCATGGCCTAGAGAGGAAGTCTCATAAGACAAGAATAAAAGAGGAAAGAGAGCCATTGGCTGCTGCAGACCAAATGGAAAGCAGGTGCTATTTGTCACCCCGTGGGGATTTTCCCTCTCTTCTGTTTTTCACATAACTCAAACATTGGTTTCAAAGAAAAATACAGCTGAAAATTCGGAAAAAGCGCTTCCTGGTCAGCTGTACAAGCGCATTTGCCGAGTGCCTGTCCTTGGACGGCTCTCCCACAGCCCATGAGACGAGCCCTCCGGTCCTGTTTGTGTGTTACAGAAACAGAATGTTTTCCTCCGACCAGATCGGTCACAACTCATAAATGTTTCAATGGTGTTCTCGTCTTTCTTTGATCCGAGGGTAAGACGAGAAGCAGTTGTTCACACCATGCAATGCAATCTGCACTTCCTCTATGGGGAGATCCCCTCTAGCTTGACTTCCATGATATTTTTCCTCTCTATCTCCCTCCATTTTTTTATTTTTATTAAAGGCTCTTGGAAGTTTTATAAGGTTTCTTTATACACCAAGTCTCCAATTATGTGGGATACTGAGAAAAACATTTTAGGGCGATGTGTTTTGCTAAATGCAATTAGCTTCAACCTCCAAACCACCAGAAACGAGATCTGAGATCCCTAAGAGAGTAAACACAGTCTGCTCTTCTGAATTGTGAAGTCTGCATTCTGTCTGACTTAAGTGAAATCTACTATTTTGTGGTGTGAACGGTGAGTCAAGACTTCATTTGAGAAGACTAAGGGTGAACTGAGTGAAAGGAAATTAATGGGAATTAAGCAAAGACTCACTTGCTACTTGTGTCAGATCCCTCCTTGTTGCTCAATATGTGTGCTGAAAATCTAGACATTTAAGACAATCTCTCTCAGCCGCCCCGTCTCTCCAGCAGAGATCATTATGCAGTGTCAACCCCCTGTTGACAAGTTTACCCACTCACTCTCTCTGCACAGATGCCGCGGCGGTTGCCGGCGGCGCGGAGCTCAGCTTGGCGCGAGCTGCGAGTGGAAAGATTCTGTCATGTCTCAGGAGAGTGGGGTAGACATTTTATAGCTTAGCTGAAACTCATAAACAGGGCCCCCAGCTAGCTGAAAGCATGACAGCCTCTCTGTCTTACCCAGAAAAGATGGAGAATAGTTAGGCAGACGTGATGTTTCAACGGAAACTGAACTACAGCATAACGAGAACATGTTACCCTTTCTTTTTCTGCTTATTTAATTTTGCTTTCATCCTCCTGAATTAGTATATATGTGAATAAATAGAGCATAAAATAGTATTTATAACCACCAATGAAGCAACAGCAGAGCTTTGAATGTGCACTGCATGTGGCAACAGTTCCACTGGCCTTCGCATTTATTCCCTGAAACCAACTTTCGTTGCTTTGCAACTATTCAAGGCTCAGAGTTGGCAGCCTCTCCAAGGCTTTCCATTTGAAATGGGTAATGTGTTGCCAATCTACCGTTTAAAACTCTCCCTTGAGGAGACCCAGAGACTGTGAGGGGATCAATGCCACCAAGTCTTGGCACAGACAAAAATCTCTGTTGCCCAGCTCTTCATGGGGCTGGACCTGGGGAAATGCAGTCTGTGTTGAGATCTGGCCAGATGGGGGGAATTAAAGAGGGTTTCTGTCTTTGGAAGAACTTCTTTCATCGGTGGCTCATACAGACAGAAGCCTAAACTAGGCCTGTCACAATAATCAATATATCGACTTATCGCGCAATACATGTACATAACCTCAATCATTTTTGGTGACGCGATATATCGCCCATTATATTTACTTAAAAATGAATGTCACCATGTTTTGTACATTCCACTTGCGCCCGTGTCTTTTGCAGCTTCTCGTACATAACGTGGTGTAGTCATGAGGTGCTAGTTCAAATAAAAAAAATGCTTCTACAAAAAAAGTTTAATCTGCAGATATGGTCTTGTTTAGGGATCTGTGCCTTTGTGCATATGGACATCTGACTGCTAAGTAGTGCTTGTGTTTTTCAGCAATAGTGTGCACACTTAATTTACAGAGAAAGGCTGAAAAATCTGTAGATGGAAAAATCTCCATACAAGTTCTTTGTGCATTTTTCATTTTTCTACTTGTTACTTTGCACTTTTTGTTAGAAAATGTTTATTTACTATTTATTCAGGTTTTTTAAGGTATCTAATATTTTGATACTTAATTTCCATGATCTAAATATTCTTAAAAATTTAAAGTTTGTTGTCATTTGGAAGTGTGTAGGCCTTCTTGCATTATTATGCTGTTTCAATATGATTATATATTCATTGGCATAAAATGGTCTTTAAAATGACAATAATATCGCTTATTGCAATTATTTCTGGGGCAATATATCGCACAACAAAAAGTTATCGTGACAGGCCTAGCCTAAACCTTTTCAGAGAAGGAAAAAACATTGCCTAAAATCTCAGATGAAAGTCAGGACATCGCACAGTTAACCAAACATGGCAAAATATGTACAACTGATGATTTCTATCACAAGATATAAGATATTATATAAAATTCTATCAACAAAATCAAGTGCTACATGTGATGTATATATCTATACAGATACTGCCTTCCACTTGGCATTTGGAAAGATGAATGTGGCAGGATCTTTCTAAACTCTTTGGCCAACAGTTATGATAGAAACAGATTGCTGATTATAAGAACAGGTTTTTATGAGAGGGAATTTCTCTCATGAACAGTTAACACTTCACCCTAATATGCCATATTAGAATGCCATCTTAAACCATTTTATATAGTTTGAAGATCATTTTAATCATCTAAAAAGCTTTTTTTTACTACCAAAGATCCAAACCAAAAATATCCTTTAATTTAAACGTTTATGTGTCAACTGTATCAAATACACTATTGTGCACAAGTTTGAAAAAAAAAAAAACGGTAAAAACAGTCATATCGTGAAATATCTCTTACAATTTAAAATAACGCAGAAATCCTGCATGTAGGTTAAGATGCCCACAATACACAGCCTTACAGTACTGCTAATCCACACACTTGGCCTGGAGAATGAGATCCTGTTCCAAGTGTGTACATACAAAACAAAAGATGCTGGAAAGAGACAGAGGAAGCTTTAAATGCTAGTTCAGCTGCATTCAAACACATACAAGCAAGCACATTGAAGTGTGTCTGTGAGCGTGGTACATGGCACAAGCCAAACCCTACGTGTCCACTGGCAGGGAAGTATCTTGAAAAACACTATAAATGTGTCACTTCCAAGCTCTATCTGCAAAATGAACACAAGTGTGACTGTCGTCAGGTTGAGAAATGCAAACGTCATGTCTGAATACATTGAAAACACCCTCAACGGCCAATCTCAAATAATATATGCGTCAATTATATGCAGCTGAAGTTATGAACATTTGTTATGATTTAGTGTTAAACTAAATTACTCCAGTCTTCAGTGTCACATGATCTTTCATAAACCATTCTGATATACTGATTTGCTACTTTTTGTGGAAACTGTAATACATTTTTCAGGATTCTTTGATGAATACAAAGTTGTAAGAACAGCATTTATTTGAAATAGAACTCTTTATAACAATTTTACTGTCACTTTTAAACAATTTAATGAGTCGTTCTTGAATAAGAGTATTAATTAAAAATATTTAAAAAAAAACAGCCCCAAATTTTTGAATGTTCCTGGCTTTCCAAGCCACATTAATAGTACAAAACTTACCAAATGCTCCGTTTCGGCTCTACTAGCTTGAAAAGTGCAACATAAGCACAATTGAAACAGCATAATGACACTAGATTTATGCAGTACTGAAGTGCAGGCTAGCAATGAGGTGCTCTAACAAGCATTCAGTTTATTCCAGGCCAGAAGTCAGGGGGGATTCAAAATAATGATAGAAATTTCAGTTAGTCTCAACAGGTTTCACAAACACAGCAGTCACATCAGGCCACTGCTCGGCAAAAATGACAACTCTGACAAAATCTTTTCTCTCTCAGCATTACTCTGTCTACCTGACAACTTCTACTACTTTTTTTTTGCCAAACCAATTTTCTTTCTTTCCACTACAACAGCCCCTCCTGTCTCTCTCTCTCTCTCTCTCTCTCTCTGGAGGGGAGCAGGATCTCATTAGTAGCTGCAGGATAAAACGCCGTCCTCTCTATGCAGGTTCAAGGTGATGGAAGATTAGACTGTTTGGCCCTGCCTCATCCTGAATGCAGCGCACGTGTCTCTCTGCCCGTGAACACCAAATTACATTGAACCCGGGGAGTCTAACTCCATTAATTTTAAATGGAAGATTAATTTAACAATATGCAGCGGATATTTGTAACAAACCCATCATGTGAAAGTGACGTTTGGCAATAAATTTGCGGGTGTCACACGCTGGCTCTGAAAGCCCCAGCAAAAATAAATCAGCAGGCATTTCTAGCTTCGTCGTTCTCTAATGTCAGACACACACGGTCAAACTAATTCACACATTCATGCACGCTCACACATGCCGATGCTTTAACACTCAAGCACACACATACCAGCATGCAACACTACTATCTAATAGACACTACGGAAATCAACAAAAATATTTATACTATGAAAAATCCTAGATAGTTTAGTCAATCACAGGTGCACTAAAAAGATGTAACATTTGCAACCCATTTTACTTCTGTAATGTGTCATATTGCTGTATATATTTAAACTCTATATCCAATATACAAAAAACCCATCTGGACTGGATTGGATCATGAAACATGCGCGTTTCACACCAAAATGAAGCCAAACCTGAATATGACTGCAGTCAATTCTCTACTTTGACCTACTTTTGAAAAGGCATTTTGACTGCTATATGGACATTTCAATGTATCCCAATGCTTCTTTATATATTTGCTTTTACTGCCAGAAAATTAAATTCAGGGATGCACTGATATCAAAATGTTGTCCAATACTGATAAGCTTATTGTTATGGCAGACAATAGAAATGGCCAATATTAAAATGCAATTTTGTAATAAAATTTGAAAATAGCATTTTTGAAAATTTGAAATAAATTCAATAAAAACTACAACTAAAATCCATTGTTTTAAATGCTACAAGTACATTTAGGCATCGCAACATTATAATGTACACTAAGGAAAAAAACCCAGAGGAAATTAACATACATAATAAAATATCTACAGCTATCAATAAATTAAAAAAACTCTAATATTATTGTTATTATAATTATAACATTCTCATAATATTGCTAACCGATATTGTATATATACAGTATATTGCTGGTGTACACTGATGAACTGTACACAATAAAACCAGGAGCAAGTGTAAAGAACTACTGGCTTTTCAACAGTTCTTTTCAGCACCTAAGAACCATTTTTCACAGTACAGGGTTCACATAGGAATGGAGGCCATCCATTTTAGATCAACCCCATTTGCTTCCTGGTGCCTTGCTGAGCACATCAAAGTATGCCAAATGGGCTATGTGTGTGTATGCGGTCTGTCAGAGGGACGCCCATCAGGTCTGTGACAGGAACTCTGCAGACCTCACATCCTATTACTATTTCCTACCTAACCAACCACCACAACACACAGACACCTCAGGGCAACTACTTTCATAAAGGCGAGATACGGCCAATTGCGGCCCAGAGGGAGAGAGCGAAAAGAGAAACCAAGGTTATTAGTTAATCTTCACGAACAAGCAAAAAGAAAAGCTCCTTGAAAAACAAACACCCCCACAAATGCCCCGTGGCCCCTGCTGGCCTTATCCACCGGCGTCAAACGCCTCGGTTCATCTTCGGGTCTCTTTAATGCAGACTCTCTTATGGGAGCACCCTGGCTAATTAGAGGAATTGATAACCCCTGTGCTTATTAACGAGCCAATATATTTTGAAGTCACTAAAGATAACCAAGGCAATAAGATTGGCTTTAAGCGCCACTAGCTTTCACTGCCTTCATGTCACCAATTATAAGGATTGAAAGGGGGAAAAAAGAAAAACGGAGGGGGTGAAGAGAGAGAGTGAGACAGAGAAAAAGCAATTCCTGGCTATTCAACTGTAAACGACTGGTTATTGGAATCTTTAAAACAAGCAGCCAGGAGAAAATGACATTAGCAGCTCTCCCTTCTCCCTCCTTCCAGTTAATGAAGAATTAGAGCTCCCATTTGGCGTATTATTGGGGTTCACGGGGGGTTAGGTCGTCGAGGGGTGTGTTTGACAATGATGTTGATTTAGTGCCGGAGAAGCTCACGGCACCATGGCGGAACATCACTCAGTTCTGTCACTACCACTTATCTCCTTCATTCTCTTGGCAGCAGGAGAATTCAGGTCAACCTCCCGACTCACCGTCCCTGTCTGTCTATGCAACATAGACAGTCCCAGTCCCTGTCAACCGTCCCTGTCTGTCCTTTAAGGTTTTGACAGCGTGCTGAGGTTTATTTCCCATCCCCATTTGGTTTTGATCAGCAGGATGTGTTTTCGTTCTATGCTGACTCTGAAGATCTTACAGTACAGTCTTTTATTGTTTTAATGGTATTCATTCAATCTCAAGAACTAAAAAGCATTAAAAAGCTTTGGAAGAAGCAACAACAGAGAAATTTGTCTGGCAGCAATTTAAAAGTAGTTCCTGTAGCACTAATGGCCGAAATGGAAGACTAAACACATTTTCTGAACTGACTTTTAGGGAAAATGGCCAGCCTCTTTCAGAAAATTAGAAAAGTACAAAAAAAAAAGTTTGTTTATTTTTTCTTTTCAGTCAAATGCTCACGTTGCCATAGCGGAATCAGCCCAAAACATTTTTTTTTTTGCATAATATTTTTATTTTTCAGTACAATTTCTGTACTGATTTTAAGGGGAAACTGCTTTTTGTACTTTTAAGCAAAAAAAATAAAAAGGACTATCTATCTATCTATCTATCTATCTATCTATCTATCTCTCTATCTATCTATCTATCTATCTCTCTATCTATCTATCTATCTATCTCTCTATCTATCTATCTATCTATCTCTCTATCTATCTATCTATCTATCTCTCTATCTATCTATCTATCTATCTCTCTATCTATCTATCTATCTATCTATCTATCACTCAATCAATCAGTCAGTCAGTCAGTCAGTCAATCAATCAATCAATCAATCAATCAATCAATCAATCAATCACTGATGAATGGTGTATACAAGGGGTATTGAATTAAAGTAGCATGAGGTCCGGAGAGCTCTCTCTCTCTCTCTCTCTCTCTCTCTCTCTCTAAATCTAAACAGTCAAAAAATAGTCAGGTTATTGGGTCCTCAGAGCCAAAGGCCAGTGGCTTCTGAAAAATTTTCTATAAAAAAAAATCCTCAGCTGAGCCCAATTAGATATGAATATTAAAATATAAGATCATACGTTTTATCAAGCTATTATTATTTTTTACATTTAGATACATATGTAAGGCAGAAGGCCACGTGACAGAAAATATACTGTATGGGGCTCAGAGTTTTCCTCTTGAAGTCTGGACCATTTTTATATTTTGCTTTAAAACAATCAAACTATTATGATTAATAATGCTAAATGTAGATGAAAAAAGCCTCGTCACAAACCTAGTTTGAACAGTCAGAGTCATATACATATGTATGATAGGTAAAAATAACTATATTTGCAGCATTGTGGTTTTCTGCAGTGTTTTAGCAAAAGTATCGATCTATTTTGCTGCTCACTGTGTTTCTGCTTGTTTTTAAAATAACCGTGTCATCCGCAGCTCTAGATATAAAAATATTAGAGGATATAACAGAAAGATCACTACAATAAACGACCCTGAGCGCTTGTCGTGTGAACCGTTCTGTTGTTTTGACGCGCTGCTCACTTTATTCAGAAATGGTAAAATGGTGCTGCCGTTGCCATTATGTCTCGCGGTCCGGTTGGAACCAAGCTGAGGTCCAGACCTGGACAATTTGGGGACTGAGGGAAACAGATTTTATTCATCCACCCTGAGCTCATTTGCTTGAAAATTCCATATGGATTATTTTTTTTTATTTTATTTTTTTCAATTCAGTGAATGTAGTACATTTTTAATTGTGACTCAAGTATTTAACAACTTTTCAGGGCCACTGTATGCACAAACTAATCTGATAAACAAGAGTGAGTTTCAATTAAATGCAGACAAATTCACATGTAATTTTCCTTTATTAGCTGGTCACAACCTTGAGCAGCTGGGATAACAAATATAGTAAAATTGTTTTTGCAATAGTTCCACCCACATTCTGTTGGCATAGTCAACTGCTAATTGTCTCTCTCATATTTCTGTGCTTCAGCCACTGCCAATCTAATAGGCCCTAAGTGTGCCACTCTCTATGTAGTAATTAATTAAGCTAATCAGAGAAGCAGGGCTGATGATTAGAGAGGACAACACAGGCCACTGATAAGCCAAAAGTATGCACATCTGTGTTTTGTGTTTAACTTGAACTATTAATGCGATGTGAACAGCATGAGATGGAAGCATGGAGATCTTGATGCATTTTTAGACAAACAAAACTGATATATTATTAGCACTAATGAATGCATTCAAAACAATCAGTACTGTAGCTGAACAAGTGGGACGGAAACAAACGAAGAGATATAAACAGTCAGTGATTAGAAGAAAAAATGTCCTTGCTTCTTTTTGCACACATTCTCCCTCCACCTCCACAAGTATCTGTTCCAGAAATAGGTTGTTTCCTGTCACTTCGTATACATTACACTGTTTGTCAATAGACCATGGACTGCACATTCGACAGCACAGTGCTATTGGTCTGAAGAAGCCCACCCTCAAGAAAAACCCAGTTTTATCATTATTTGGATCCACATGGTCATCATATCACATCACGGACCTGCAGCGAGCGCTTCTTGAATTTATTCATTTTATATATATATATATATCTATATATATCTATATATATATATATATATATATATGTGTGTACTGTATATTCATATATGAAGATGGACATAGTTTTTGTTTTATCCAGCTGTGAAAGATATAACACCAACATATCAGAAAAAAAACAAAAAACCACAGAATCACTGAGTTGGAAAAAGAATCACCCCCCTCCTAAAAATGACTTGTCAACTCAATCAGGTGTAGCTAATCACCTTTTCAAACAAAGCCATTTGACTTTCAACCGTGATCAACTGTATTCATTTTGATTAGCTCAGCATGAAAAGAGCTTTCCTGGAGCATTTCAGTCCTTAGTAATGCAACTGAAGCAAACAATCAGATATGGGTGGCAAGGCACTGTCAAAAGATCTCTGGGATAAAGTTGTGGACAGGTCAGGAGATGGATACAAAAAAATAAAAAATCAAAGGCTTTATCAATGCCTAGAAGCACAGTGAAGTCTATTATTAAGAAGTGGAAGGTATTTGTACAGCACGGACCCTCCCTGAATCAGGACGTCGCTCCAAACTGGATGAAAGAGCTAGGAGGAAACTGGTCAGAGAGGCGACCAAGAGGCCTACAGCAACTCTGAAGCAGTTGCAGGAATTTATAATAAAGAGTGGCCATTATGTGCATGTGACAACAATATCACAAATTCTCCACAAATGTGGCTTGTATGGGAGGGTTGCAAGAAAAAAGCCACATGCAGTCACGACTGAGCCTGGCCAAAAAGCACCTTGAAGATTCTGAGGCAGATGAGACTCAAACTGAATTGATGACAATGATTAATATTTTTAGTCATTGTCATCAATTCAGTTTGAGTCTTATATATATATATATATATATATATATATATATATATATATATATATATACAGTGGGTACGGAAAGTATTCAGACCCCCTT
>NW_015505211.1:401932-404371 GCF_001515645.1 Sinocyclocheilus grahami
TAAATAAATAAAAACTAATATTATTATTGTATATTATATTATATTATTAATGTATAAAATATTAATATAATATTTTGTAATTATAAATATAATATAAAAATCACATTATTCATAAAATAAAATGTTTCTTAGGGGGAAAAACTGGATGGATAGCTTGTTGGACGATGAGCTGAATAGTTAGAGATCTAGGCCTTTCCCTAATTTAGACACTCTTATGATACGTAGGGCCATCGGCCCACAATTGGCCGATAAATTGTAGCTGACACCCCATCTCAGCCTCGCCAAATCTCATCATCACCAAATGAACAGAGAGTGAGAGGAACAGATAAAGGACAGAGTGATGATGTGCAGCAGAGAGTGAGTTATCCGTTAATAATGACGTATGGCTTTCTGACACAGTGCTAAATTCAACCTCAGCTCGGTGGCTTGTCAAAAACAACTTGAAATGTTATTTTCCAGATAACGGTCAATGGAAATGACGGCAGCTAGAAATGATTTGAAAACAGACTGTTTATAGTGTTTGTAAGAAGAAAAGAAGGTGAAGATGCATCAAAAAGATGGTGCTGGATGGTGTCATGCACCAGGTTGTCGCTCACTAAACTCACAGAAATTTCTGAAACGGTAATTAGGTTTAATTTGAAGCAGCTGTCAGAGACTGCATCTATGTCATTTTCTAATTACGAATGGCAGCAAGTGACATTTTCATCATCGGTACTATTACCACAGAACATGATTAAATGCAAAACTGTTGCTGTAGATGGAAGAAGGCTACATTTGTATAAAAATTCACAAATAAAAGAAAATACATTATCAGCATTTAAGTTCTCTTCAGCCCTGGTTCTCCATATCCATCCCGTCTGCCTCCTTTCCCTGCCAATTAAGCCTGTTTCAAAATGCCATAGCATCATTTTCTATGTTCAGGGGAAATATAAAGCATGCAGTTCTTAGAGCTTTGCCCTAACCAGGTCTCTAGAGACCCGCTCGATCTTCTTGCCCATCCATAACTGGATGACACCTTTGGGGACTGTTTCCCCTCTTCCTTAACCTCTCAGCTCATTACAGCTAGTCTCAATGGTGCTACTCTAACCAGAGGCTTGTGCTTTACAAGCTATGCGCTTGCTTTCTCTCCAATCTAAATAGATGGTTCAGGGTGGTTAGATCAGTAGCAGGTAGACCATCAGCCCTGGGGAGTTGCTTTGCAGCGTAAGCCACTTTTTAATATATATTTAGCATTACACCTGGTGCACTTTAGCCATGGAAGCGGAACGGCTGCCCCTGTTTTGCAGGGAGGTGTTTGATGAAGCACCGCTGGGCCTTCACGGCTTGACGTTCACCCTGAGATGCGCGTCTGCTACCGGGGGCCTCCATTAAGCCCTGCACCTGTGTGCTCATGCTCTAGATATGCTCTAGATAGGATAGATATGAGGGTCCAGCAACTTCAAAGACTCAGGGAAAATGCTGAGAGGAGTAAAATGTGATGAAGACACCCTCTGCCCCTGGTTATGTGGTTTAGCGTTGGATCATGAACACAACACACTGACATCAACAGGATTAGGAGGAAGACCATAAATAGAACAGAGAGAAGAGATAGTGACCAATCAATAACAGTGACCAATAATAATAATTAATGAATTTTAAAATTATTACAATTTTCTCTCTCTCTCTCTCTATATATATATAAAAAAAAAAATAAAAAAATAATTATATATATATATATATATATATACACACACACACACACACACACACACACATTGTATGGATTTCAATTTATATTTTAATAATAATAATAATAATTAGCCTACTTTACACTTCTAAAAGCCCACCAAAATTGGGTCTCTGGTAAAACATCTATTATAATAGAACAATATTATGTTACTTGAAAAAAATAGAATATCAGAAAATCAGAATACAGGGCTAATTTATAAATATGATGAATATTATGCTTTTTTTGCCCTATACATTATAATGATGTATACTATCAGCCAAAACTTCGTCACAACTCCTAGGATTTAATATTTGGTCAATTAGTGTCATTGAACATTTCTGTAGCGGTGCACTTATATTTAAAGGGGTCATATGATGTTGCTAAAAAGAACATTATTTTGTGTATTTGGTGTAATGAAATGTGTTTATGCGGTTTAAGGTTAAAAAATCACATTATTTTCCACATAATGTAGATTATTGTTGCTCCTCTATGCCCCGCCTTTCTGAAACGCGCCGATTTTTACAAAGCTCATCGGTCTGAAAAGCGAGGTGTGCTCTGATTGGCCAGCTATCCAGTGCGTTGTGATTGGCCGAATACCTCAAACGTGTGACGGAAATGTTACACCCCTTACCATATTGTGATGATGCCCTGTCCGGCCGGAGCGACGAGACAAAAACATTAAAACCCATTATAAACGAGGCATTTGTTGCATCCAGTGGGGACATAATTAC
>NW_015505211.1:408498-437010 GCF_001515645.1 Sinocyclocheilus grahami
ATGTATTTCCTCAGCGACCAGCACAGATCAGCTCCAGGCATGACGAAGCGGATATCGTCCTCTTTTGGAAGGCCAAACAAAGTAGTTTCGCTTTCACAACAAAACACACAGCATCTTCCCGATATTGCGGCAGCAACAATACTACAGCGAGAATAAAAGTTACGCCTTCTTTCTTTGCGTAAACATTTGGGCAGAGTTATTTAAATCTTCCCACATCGTGACGTTGACATGTGAGGGGGCTGTTATAACGAGCCGTTTTAGGTAGGCGTGGTTGACTCTTAACTTTTATAAAGAATATCTCTTTGGATTTGAGACTTTAGTCTTTGCAACTTTACAGATCTTCTTTATGCACCAAGAGCTTGCAACACTTCAAAGAGAAAGGAAAAATTAAAATCGCATCATATGACCCCTTTAAAAGAGAAAAGAAAAAGGGGAAAAAATTTGTATAACAGGCATCTCAGAACAAGCTGCCTGCCATGAAACCTCAAAGGTTTTAAGTGCTATAATCAGGTCCCCGGTGCATCTACCAACCAAGGAAACGTGAAAAAGATTAACCCAGTAACTTTTTTTGGTAAGCCTTTTTCTGCAAGCGTCTGAGAAAACGAGTACTGATTTCGCTCCATTGGTGATGTGGCAAAGGGATCTCATTATAATATTACCGCCCCTTAATCTGTAAGTTTACACCCACAGCGCCGTTATTGTGTTTTCACAAGCGATAATGGTGTACTAGTTCTAATGCCATGGCGAAAGTTTGAGCAAAACATGCTAACTGTTCTGTCTCTGGCTGCACAGTCGAGCACAGAACACTATTTACAGTCCCAGCCTCAGAGGAGACAAGAGAGCAGTGGATTTATTGATTTATTTAATGTATATTGCTGCTGCCACACAGATCTAAAATAAACATGTGATTTATTTCCCAGCTGTTTACCTTCACAGACATAACCAACTGTTTTTTGTAACTCATGTGTGTTTTTAACATAAACTTGTGTGTGAATGAAAACTTAGTTTAGTACTCACATGCTGTGACAGCCGCTTTCTGTACATGTGCTTCGAATGATGTGTGCTCTCAGAAAACCGTATATCAGAAGTTTAAACTCATATAGTTTAAAACGCATGATTTCAGCGCGATAAACATGATAATCAGAACCAAGGGGGCGGGGAGCAGCAGCTCATTTGCATTTAAAGAGACAGGCCCGAAAAACAGCATGTTTCTGCTTCCACTCAAAATAGGCATTTTCAAAATGATATAATAAATGATTTGTGGAGTATTTTGAGCTGAAATTTCATAGACGCATTCTGGGGAAACCAGAGACTTATATTACAAATTGTAAAAAGGGGCATAATATGTCTCCTTTAATGACATTTTATAGAATGACGAAATAGTGCACTGAATCCTGCAAACTCACACTAAACTACGGTTCTCATTAACCCTGGAGAGGTCATAAGAGGCAAGATCAGGTTTCCTTCAACTCAGCAAACATCATTAAAAACTTCCTCATTCAGCGTCCTGTTTCTTCACTGGCACTTTTTCCCCACCTGAAGGTGCAGCAAGAAATGCTGCTTCACTGACAGACTTTCTTAACGTGGACAGTGCGCTTAGATTGCTGCCTTTAATGTGCCTTTTAAAATGAACATTTCAGAGCCTTTTTATGTTAGACTTTCCCTTGAGATGCAGGTCAACATCTCACCAGCAGTATTTCACTGACACCAAGCTTCCTTCTGCTCTCACTCTCTCTGCTGGTGCCTGATTAGAAACCTGCATGTTTTGCTAAGAGCACAGCAGCAAGCTGTCATTATTTTTTACAAGATCCAAACAACAAACCCAGACCTAATGGGTTTCAATGGTAGAAAAAAAATGCACTCAACAGAAACAATCACTGGCAAAAAATTGCACAGGGAACACAGACAAGCATATGTGCCTATACTTTCTCTTCATTTAATACTGCAGAAAAATACAGCAAATAATTGAACCATTTAAATAGTTTATAATTAACATGGAGTAATGACATGATATTATAAACAGGTTTGTTGTAAGTATTTTGTACAGAAGCCCATTCCACCTCGGAATAAAATAAATAAATAAATAAATAAATAAATAAATAGGTAATATTGACTTTGTATCTAAAAAATTCTGACTTTTTTCTTGCAATTGTGAGTTTAAATCTCAGAATTAAGACTTCTGGATTCACAATTCTGAAAAAAAAAAAAAGTCAGAATTAGCCTACTTTTTTTTAAAAACGTGGCAGAAATGGGCTTCCATAATATTTATTTATTTTATTATTATTATTAAATTTCCTACATTTTATACAACATTAGCTGTACATTAGTTCAATAAATTGTATGCTAAAAATAGTGTTTGAGCACTATTGATCTGTTTTGCTCCCACATACTACTGCAATGAGCCGGAAGGTAATGCTTACGAATAGCTTACGAAATGCTTAGATCTATGCTAATGCCTCATTCAGGACTCATTTGAGGAAAGGATTCGTCATTGAGACTGGAAGCTACATGACAAACAGTGCGTGGAAATGTCTGACTGACAACCTGGATTTGACAAGTTTCACCACCCTCTTATGAATAAATATGATTTAACACTAAACGGTCAAATATCTTACATAGGGTCAATACAGAACTGCATATAAAACTGTTATTTTGGTGAATAGGCAGCAAGCAGAGATTTAATACTATAAACAAGCAAATAAAATAAGTAGATGAGTGACTTGTTCTATAAAGGAGGGTGAATGGGAAATGAGAAAGATGGCGGAAACCTCAGAAGACAGATCCGCTCTGATTTTTACTCTTTAAATTTTGTAAATTAAATTCCCTTGTCAAAGCTCTAATCATTCATGGCAGATGGAGTCTTGCGCTCCCCTTTTAGATCCAAGGGAATTCTAATGGTTATTGTTTCTGTTTAAATAGAAGATTATTGCATTGTAATAAGTCGTCTCTGGGATTTGTGACAACAATGGAGTTTGGTGAATTGCTACAGAAGGCTGTTAAGCGTGAGCAGGGGAGAGATCGACTCACTAAATGTGACAAGCTGACTACTACACCCCTACACTCCTCCCTCCCATCGCCCCGGCTACCCTTTTTAAATGGGAACGACTGCATACATATTTACCAGTGAATGAAGGATCCGCCACGGGGATAATAATTTAATCCGCCAGCGGGGAGGGGAGAGGAGTCTAACTGTGGATTTTCATTAAAATGACACATCTGTTCAGCAATTTCAGCAAAGTAATTCTGCTGAAAGTTTTATCACCTAATTTTCATTATTCACTCCACTGGGCTGAATACAGGATTCATCTTGTCGAATTAACACATTCAACATGACATTTTTTTTCTTTTCAAAATAGCAAAGAGAGACAGGAGGGGGAGCAATCAACAAATTTAATTGTCACTGCACATGGATTAAAACATGATTTGTTAAATCCAAAACAGCAGTATGAGTACAAAATGCTGAACTCAGACTTGAGCATGTTACTTGTCAAATCCTCAAGTTTGGTTGGTACATTTTAGAACTGCTATTTTGAAGTCACTGATGAGTGCTGCTTTTGTAAAGGCGTTTCCCGAACAACAAAAAGTCACAGTTATAAAAACTTTTAGACTAATGCTCATCCAATCAGAATTTAGGTTATGAGCTATCAGTTTGTAAATTAGTTGAACAATTACATAATTTGAATTTATCATTAATGTGTTAGGAACTATTCTGTGTTTTGTGTTCAAGTTTTTTTCAAAATAAAGAGAGATAATAATAAAATTATATTATTTATAAAATTACTATTAATAAAGGGTATATACAGGAATTATGGAGTTAAATTGAATACCTTTTAAGACCTTTTTTTAAGACACTTTCCATACATTTTAAGACCTCATCACCACTCCAAGTTTTAACTGGTTACATCGGCGACACTTTAACTTACATTTACTATATATTGATTGTAAGATAGCACAACAAAACAGATTTACTTTGCGATAACTCCTTATCAATATAACATAATTCAGAAGGGGGGAACGAAGCACAATATAATTAATTGAGTGACTAACCAATGCAAATCAAGAAACAAGAATTAGACCAATAAATAAAACAACTGACAAAACTTATTGAGGAGGGAAAATAAAGCTCACCGAGCTAATGGGGCAATGAGTTCACACAGTATATTCAAAAGATGTATTTGTCACATCAACTCTTATAACTATCTGCAAACCATAGCTGTTTTGTGGAACACTTCTCATGACAAACATCTGACTGATCAGACAGTTTACCTGTGATTACAGAGTGCTTGATTTGATGTAGACTTGACATTGTCAGTACTGCACCTGATCGTGTCTGAATGATCATTGAAGGTAAAATAATGATCACAACTATTACATCATTTTAATTGTGCATCCCAAGCCCATGCCAGTAAAAAAAACAGCCCAAAGTAGCGCAATTACCATGTCCCAAATATAAAGATGTAATTTCCATCCCTAAAATACATATTTTACAGTCACTGTTATGCACATTTATCATAAACACAGATAAATGCTTCCTACTAGTGTGGCCCAAAACATTTAGCACAGTTTTATTACAGGTAGAATGCAAAATGTTTCAGTACTAGCATTTCAACCAAATGTAATTTATGCAATATTTCAGACCTTTAACCCACTGGAAAAATAAACCCATGGCAACAGCTTAAAAGCAGCCCAATTTCATGGAAAAAAACAACAACAACCCTGCATCCAACACGAGCTGCAGAAGTCAGATTTGACTGATCACGGGTTAAAAGTAAGGAGAGATAACTGACAAGATGTTGGAGGATTTGCTCCTCAACAGATCCCGAGCTCCTTGACAAATATCTTTTATCGTAAGATGTGCTCCCTTTACACAGCGCGCTCGCAATCGCGAAATCGAAAGTGAACTGCGACTGCAAGCGCTCATTCAAAAGGGATTTAAATAAGCCACATATTGATAGCGGCGCCCTGATGCGCGAAAATTATATACAATATTAGAATGTTTGCGGGAGCGGACACAAAAATTGCGGGAGCAGATGGGAGCATGCTGTAATGGTCAGAAATTCAGTGAAAGCGCGATCAACAAGTCCCGCACTATCAGCAGCGGTGCAGTCAGGCAGTGAGTGCCGTAACAGATGACGTCAAATCTTGCCGGATTCCATAAATAAACTACACAGAACCCCACTATTCGGACAAATATACATAATGAAAAGATAATACAAAATGTAATACCTTGGAAAATGGCATTTAAGACTTTTTAATACTTTTAATTAAACCTTAATTTTCTCTAAATTGATTTATCAGCTTTTAATACTTTTTAAGACCCCGCGGATCTCTATCCATCCACCCATCCACCCATCCACACACACACACACACACACACACACACACACACACATATATATGTATTAGTGATATATATATTAGTGCTGTCAGAATTAGCACGTTAACGCATGCAATTGCATTTTTCAGTTTAACGTGTTAAAAATATTTAACGCAATTAAAGCAGGGGTGGAACTAGGGTTGGCCACCTCACTCACAACTGCTGCTTCTGTCTCTTTTTTTTCTTGACAAGTCTCCTTTTCAGACGCGCACTCAGCTTCACCTCAGCACCAGACACAAGTCAAACGACTGCGGAAACGGTACAGGTGACAAGGAGCTTCAGTAGAACAACAGTAAACTGTGGTCAGATGAGATGTTGTCAGGCCGTATGTCAGTAAAAAACTATTTACTTATCCTGACAGTCGGTATACTGTGCTCATAGGATGTGCTCTTCAAACGCGCGCACAAATACTGTGGCGCGCTCTGTAAGAAACCAAGAGGATACAATGTCACAGTTATGTCGTCAGTTAAGTCATGAAGTTACCAAAAAGGCAATTAAAGTTGCCTTAAAACTGTGCATGTAAGTATTTATTATATATGAATCAAATTTAAGAACATGTCTCTGAAATGCAGTGGTTTTCAAAACTGTCCTGGAGCAGCCCAGCACTGTCTCCCTCGTCTAACACACCGATTCAATTCATCAGCTCATTAGTAGAGACTTTAAGAGCTGAAGTGGGTCTGAAAATGTAAAGAGTTGTGAGAAAATACGATGTGTGTCAGATCCGCGTCATGTTCAGCAGCAGCAGCTCTTAAAGCAGCCAAAATAACCTAATAACCCAGCTGCTGTGATGTCTGATAATCAAAGAACAAAAGAAAAAAAGAGAGAATCAATAAATTTTTTAGCTTTAAGGATTTATCTATATTTAATTTAGAATTTAGTGTTTGATAACTTTATTCAACTTCTGTATATTTCCTACTTGCTGAAGGGCACAGGTAGCTAAATGACATTTTGTGAAATTGGTTTTTATTTCCCTTAATTTGAAGTTTTTTTTTTTTTTAAGTCTAATAAATGTTAAAATGGATAACTCTCAATTATTGCTACTGTAATGTTGAATGGCTATAGTCAATGGTTAAATATTAGGGGAAAAAATTCATAGAAACATCAGTAGTATTGGTATCAGTGATACTCACCTTCAGTCATAAAAAAAGATGCCATTAAACAAATATTAAAAATATACTGTATTTATGTTGTTTCCACAGTAATTTGAAGATTGAATGTGAAATTATTGCAAAATAAAAGCATATTTTATTTATGCTATAAATAAAATATGCTTTTATTATATATAAATATATATATATATGAACTTTTTGTGTTTAGAGCCTTGAGTTTTCATCAAACTCTAACAGATTCAGTAAAGCCATATACCTTGTGTATTCTTGAGACTCTACCTTAGCAACATACTAAAGTCAAATCTCTCGTGAGTTGTGTTATGTGTGCAGCGTATGTGATTGAATTATGAGGTTACTTATGAAGTAGGATGTTGTCTTACAAGGTTGCAGGCAGCTCACCGAGCTTTGGAACAGAGCCAGTATCATTGTTTACATGAAAAATAAACACTCACTGCACCCAAAAAGTGGCCTCTTGCCTAGAATCATCCAAGTGAGAAATATTCTCGTCTAGCCACAAATCGAGTTAGCATACGCAGGCAGCAAACGTCTCCTTCAACTAACCATGATGATTCAGTCACCAAGTTTCAGAAAGGTCTCCAGGGTTCTTTCTAGACAGCTTGCTCACAGGCTCTGAGCATCCAATACATTTTACAGCTTGACTCACCTCTGCTTCAGTGAAAAGATTACACAATTTTTCCACCTCCAAAGCTTCTAAAACCAGTTTTAGCCAGTTTAGTTAGCAGATAAATGTACCTTTCAGTATAGTTACAACAATTTAAGCCTTCTGCACTACAATTACATTACATATTACATTTACGTAAGTACCCTAAATTGCACATAAAAAACAACAAATCAGAACAAAGGCTTTATTAAAGAACTAAGCTATGCTAGATGATGAAACGTAAGAGTGTGCCTTGAAACATCTTTGGGACCACTTATCAGCTGGCAGTTGCTACAGTTGGTAAACTGTCCCCAAACAGCTCCTCCTACTCTCTTGAGTCCTGTAACAGGTAATGAATTTAATAAATCAAAATAGGTGATGTCTGTCTACTTGTGAGCTGTCTTCTCAGGGCCTCAGAGATGGAGCATTAGCATTTTCCAGACAGCATATTATTCCCTTAGGCATTGTACAGTTAGTACTCTAGGGTTCCAGATGGAGTGTGATAGGTAAAGGGAGTGACTGTTACTCACTCATGAGCATCCTAAAATAAAATCCAGCTATTTAAAATAAATAAATAAATAAAATTTAAAAAAAGAAGCAATAATTAAACATTAGGTGTATCATCATTTGTGCTGGTAATTATGCTGCCATACACCTGCACGATAGCTTAAAATATTCTTTACACACACACACACACACACACACACACACACACACACACATATATATATATATATATATATATATATATATATATATCTTGCCCCAAAAATTAGCAAATATTTTTAATGGCCACCAAAAGAAAAAGTTTTAGAAATAGATGGTGTAGTTACAACATCTACAGTGGGGAAAAAAAGTATTTAGTCAGCCACCAATTGTGCAAGTTCTCCCAAACCAGCAAAACCATGACCCTTTGGTTTACGCCACAAACAACAAATAAACAGGTCTACAAGTGATCTGTATTAATAGATCTTGAGAGAAAATACTCACTAAACAGGATTAGGTGGAACAAGGACTGGAAATATTAGTAGATATCCATGAAAAATTCTTCATTGGCGAAGAGACATTTTACTGAATAGCTGTGATATGGGATGGCTTGGTGGGAGAGAGAAAATGAGGTGCAAAAGAAAATGGTTCCAGATTTATGTGTGGCGGCTGGAGAATTCAAATAGGCAGAGATAAAAAAGGCAATTTTTCAGAAATACATATCTAAGCGAAAAAGGGATCCTAAATGTGAAAATAATGTATATGATTTGCTAAGGGCAAGGATGTTCTCCATCCTCAGCGGAGGGCTTGTAGAGGCACTATTTCACGGATTATAGGGTGAGTCTATGGAGAGAAGATCACCAAAGAATGACTCCCTGAGGGGCCTGGTGTGGACAGAGGGGAGAAGGACAGAATTTTCCATCTCATAAAATTGACGGCAGGCAAATATTCTTTAATGCTTTCATACATAACGACTGTCTCCCTGTGAGTAGATAAAACTACTATGTGTGTCAAGATAACATAAAAAGACCATTTTCCAGGAGAACATTGAGCCAAGAAAAAATTGACTTCAGCCATTTTAAAGAAAGTTTAAGGAAAAAAAGTTATGTATACAATTTACAGCTACACCTAATGAATGAATGGCACTGCATAAAATAACACATTTTGTTTAGATAATGTATCCAAATTGTTTGTCTTAATGTGTCTTCATTTTGAACAGTGTATCAATTGTTTTGAGGTATGCACCAATATTAAAACTTTAAGCCGATACAACAAGCCAATTATTATTTTCATGTAATGGCCTATAACCAATATACATCCAATGTCGAAACTGTATACTATTTTGCCAAAATAAAAGAAAAACTATTATCAAACCATTTTAAATGCTACCAGTGAATTTAGGTATTACAACATTATAATGTACAATGAAAAAATGTATTGGAATATTCAATGGAATATTCAATAATGACTTTTTTTAATATATATGTTTGTTTTTAAAATGTACTTTGAGAAGCTTCTTTTAAAAGCACTATAACGTTTGTTTATAAATAAAAAGTCAGAATTGCAAATGAATTGCAAAATAATTCTGTGAGATAATCACAATGGCAAAAGTAAAAGTTAGAATTATAAAATAAAAAATTGCAATTACTTTTTTTCCCCATTGTGAAAAACACAATTTCGAGATGTAAACTCTAAATTTTTAGAAAAAGATACAAACGAACAATTGTGATAAAGTCACAGGATTGCAAGTTTATTTCTCGTTTATTTCTCAGAATTGTGAGCTATCAACTCTGAATTGTGAGATAAAAAGTCACAATTACCCATATTTATTTATTTATTTGTTTATTTTTCCAAAGCAGAAATGGGCTTCAATAGGTAAGGGAGGCCCTTATTAGGGGGTCATTTTTTTTTATTATTGGAAATGTTAACCTCACACCCCCTCATTTGTTTCTCCACTAAAAGTATATAATGTATGCAAAATACCATCCAGATAATTGGTCATTTAGGGTATGCTCAAAGAATGTATCTTTTTTATCCACAAGTACTTCAAGATCTGATTGGTAATATCAGTGAAGGTTTTGTTCACTGATAAACTTTTGACTCCTTCTGATATCAGATGGCTCTCTAACCATTAGGCCACAACTGCCCCTTTCTCCACTAAAAGTAGGGGCAGTTGTGGCCTAATGGTTAGAGTGTCAGACATGTAACCCAAAGGTCTAGGAATTGTAGGAGGGGGAGTGAATCTTCCACCTTCAGTAACCATCAGGAGATCAAGAATTTTTTCTTGATCTCAATTTTTTCTTGAGATCAAGTTTGCTTATCCAAGAGTACAACGGACTCCTCTCAAAGAATGAAGAACAAATGCAGTTCATTATGCAGATTGTCAGAGAGCACCGAAATCTGTTTCCAGGTCCCCACAAAAGTACTATGGTTGAAGGACTTGTCAGATCATCATAAATATTTATATCAGATCTCAGTTTTGTTCCAAGTTCACTTTCTTCACCAGTACAGTAATTTAACTTTTTAACATTCTGCTTCTATGTCTGCAAGAACTTTGCGGCTGAGGACATGTCGGGTTGTCAGCACGATCTAGATCAGATTGCAATTTTTCAAAGATCAGTTCTCATCAACAGCATTGTAATTTAACTTTTTTTTTTTTATATATATTTTATTTTTATCTACAGTGTTTTATGCCTTTATTTCGATAGGACAGTGAGTGGACAGGAAGCGAAGTGGGAGAAAGAGAGGGGGACGGGATCGGAAAAGGCCCGCAAGCTGGGACTCAAACTCGGGACTGCTGAAGCGCAAAGGCGCTACATGTCAGTCTAACAACATTGTTCTGTGTTCTCGTTTGTAACCAAATTCATAGTTTACTAAAGGTCTTGTATAATTATTAATTACGTGCAGTTATGATCATTAAGACAGAATTTCAATGTTGTTGAGCACACCTAGTCACACGTAGTCCTATCTCTTTGAAATTCAGTTTGTTTCCATTTCTGAGGAAGGGGAGTTGACTGGGTGGGTAAGAGCAGAAGATTTCAAAAGTCCAAAAATAAGGGCAACCCTTGTAAGCATACATTTTTAATTGTGGCTAAAGTGTCCAAGTATTTTTTGTGGTCACTTCATGGTTAAGCTGGCAACACGTTCACACACAAAACCACCTCCTTAATAAATGTGCTAAACACCAACTATGTGAACAGGGCGTTTTGAATTAATTTGTCTTTGAAAACATCTCGTTTTCAAAAAGGCAGAACAGAGTGACCTTTTCAGTGAATAATAATTAAATTGCACGGCTCTAACTGCCTATAATCCGTGGCAGGCCGAGAACAGGCCCTGCACTCTCTCTCTAATTGGCAACATAAATAATAGTGCGACGAGTGTCTGTGTGAACCTCTCCATCACAATGACCTGCTGACATTGCGGAGACGAGGTGTCTGAATTATCTAGGGGCGACGGATGTCTGACAGGTGGTAAAAGGGCCTGCGATTTGACTGTAAATCACAAAAAGGCCTTACTGACACATTGAAGGGAGAGGAGAGGAAGCGAGAATGATGAGATAGGGGCGGTCAGAAGGCTGTTCTCCAATAGACACTGTAAATGAACTAGATTTATCTACAGGCTCAGAGCAAAGCCTTTAATTGCTTCTACCGGATGCACATTTGCGAGGGATACTGTAGACCTCACCAGGTGCATGGTAAATTGGGATTGTCCTCCTAACCTGCAATTCAATCCGGAGGGATAAATAGGCTCAGCTTCCAATCCAATCAATTTGCTTAACTGCTTGTAATCCAATCAAGCACCCTGTCACATCAACAATATGCACACGGCTTCTCTCTGCACAGTGCATTAAACCTCCTGAGGCTCGAGCAAAACATTGGCAGAAATCCCAAAGTACCTACCTGGCCCCCTGCTGTACCTATTATGGTCTAATTCACACCTTAGTGCAGGGCAAGCCAAGGTGTGACAGGATTTGAGCTCTGAAACCCCAGTCAAGCCATTATGGCTGCAGAAAACACTGTCACAGGCTTTTAATTCCATGAAACACAGAAAGGGTCAAAAAGGACACAGCAGGATGCAAAGAGACTATTACATACCTTATTACATACCACAAACTTATGATGAAAAGTAATGATTATGCACAGAAATCAGGTTTAGGAGTTAAAAGCGGGCTATATACATTTCTTGAATTTTATTTCAAGTCTACTTCATTACATTAAAATTCT
Source organism: Sinocyclocheilus grahami (assembly GCF_001515645.1). NCBI lineage: Eukaryota > Metazoa > Chordata > Actinopteri > Cypriniformes > Cyprinidae > Sinocyclocheilus > Sinocyclocheilus grahami. Next base: position 420,355 of record NW_015505211.1, read on the forward strand.
AATTGCAATTACACATCCTATTTGCTACCTGAATTCAAATTCAGACATTTTAAAACCATTCTAAAAACAATTCAGAACGACAACCTGACTTCAAGCTCTGACAATAAAAACATACAATTAAATTAGTTTACATGGTTTGTGTCCATTCATCCATTCATAGATCTTTTTTCAATGTTTGGACAAGTGCTTTAATGTTGATGCATATGCTTAGATGGAATCGTACTCATCATTATTAAATTATATTATGGTTGAAAAACAGTACTTTTCTTGCACAGTTTTTGGCATGCATTCAACATGAAAAGCATCTGATGGACTCTGGGCTTATGAACATTAATACAGACATGAACCCACACACAGACACGCTCACACAATCCCCTGCTGTTTAAATAGTGCTGATCTTCTACAAAACAGGGAGTTCGGTAATCACTGCTCGTTTCGATTCGATTCATGACGGGGGGTATGGGGTTGGAGAGGCTGTATTACATCGCTCTGTGGGAACCATCTAATTCAGACCTCCACATAACTCTGTCTAGAAATCAATAGACTACAGTCCGGCAAGAGAGCGATGGAGATAGAGAGAGACAGCATATGAGGAAGCGAGAGAGAGTTGGGCTGCCTGTAAAAGAGATGGGGAGAGACAGACGATACTCTCTCTGGAACCCAGAAGCTATAATAGCCATCCTTGGCGGTTCACTTGACATTTACTTGCCCTGCTTTTCTCTGCCTCCTAACTCCCGGCATTCCGACTCTCATGGGTCTGTCGACCGGGTGAACAGATAACAAACCTGTCAGAGCGGGTTTAGAAAGAGGATAAATCTAGAGCCGGGCTGAAGGACGATGGGTTCCAGAGGGCAACATGTTTGTGTGTGTGTGACCATAAGAGGAGACTAAGAATGTCTGTCTGTATGTGTGCGTGCTAGCGACCATCAGGACTGACACAGGACACCTTGAAAGAACAGCTGTAGAGTACAAGCGGCCCTTACGTCTAATCTGAGGACTGGTCTCGCCCCCCACTCTTGCCTCTGTGCCTTACAGAAAGAGCTCACAAAAAGCCTTTCACCAGCCCCGTGGTCAGGTCAGAGCACCGGGGCAGAGGGCTGAAGCGATGGTAGACAGAAAGACAGAGTTTGAGTGGTGTTAGTGAAAAAGACTGGGAGGTGTCTCTTTAAGGACCTGATAACATTCTCTGTGATGGGCTCCCCAGGGCCTCTGAAATGTCACAGCTCTGAGGCCATGGGCTGTCATACCCGTAGACACAGGGGACTCTGGGACTGAGAGATATGCAATAGACCTTCCTCAAAGCCAAATTTGAGAACACAGCATATCAACTTCGCTCTCTTGGTCAAATGTCCATCAAATCAAGCCTTAAAGGAATACCAGTCATGCAGTATTTTATTCAATCACAAACCATGATTTACACCTAAACATTTATGTACACCACAGTGTTAATGTAGTATCACTGAGATACTTTTATAGTTTTTATTAATATTTTGAATGATCTTTTTAAAAAATGTGTTTATATTTTGTTTTAATCATGTTTTGTCATTTGTTTTTTTAGTTTTAGTTTTCATTATTGTATTTATATTATTTATTTATTTATATTATATTTTCAGTATTATATTTTATTTCAATTCATATTTTATTTTATTTCAAGTCACTGATGTTTTTTAACCCATTCCTATGGCTAATAATAATTTCACTCCATTGACAATCAAACCTTTACAACCTTTGATAAATAAAATAAAATAAAATAATTTTTCAACATACTGGGTTAAAGTGACCATTTAAAATATATTCAATTTATGACAAAAAGATACTGTATTATAATTATTTTAAATGAGTATGTACAGTCACAATAATGATAATGAAATGCTTGGGTCAATGTCAATAACAATTTACTAACTAAGGGTGTGTTACGAACCGTTTACTAACTGTAAAATTAAGAACTGTAAGATTAAGCTGAAAATATTGTGTGGAAAAATACAGTGAAAAAATAGTCTTTAGGTGAATGACACAGGATTTATGACCTTAATTTTAGGAGGAGTGTTGAACAGTTTTGGTATACTGACTCGAACGTCCCTGTTCTACAATGGGAATGATGAAAACGTCCCTTGGAAGGGCTAAAAATTGCACATCAATTACCTGAAGCAGTGAGGCCTGTCTTATGTCCCAGTCACCTTTTTAAAAAACCCAGAAAATGTCAATACTGAAGTCAGAAAGCTCTACATCAAGGACATGTAGCGTCTCGACCAATCTGACACACTAATTTTTATTTGATTTAACAAATCAATTATTCATTAGATTAACAAGTCGTCACAGTCCCCTCACTCAATATACTGGATGCCAGGATACACACATACATTATGCAAACAAACTTTTTTTGAATATGATTAATCACGATTAATCGATTTGACAGCCCTAATTAAAACACTATATATACTGTATATGTATAATAAAATTATTGTATTAAATGCATTGTATTGCATTTAAAAACTATTAAACTATAAAAAGATATTGTATCATAATTATTTTAAATGGTACTATCACAAAAAAGATCATGAGCTGTTTGCTGGCCGTTGACTACATATTGGAGACCATCCTATATTTAAAGTCTCAAAAACACCAAGCTAAGTGTTTAAATGATTCCATCTCACAATGGCGGAATAATTGCTACTAACTCTTTCATGAAATTGATTCACGGACAATTCCATGTCATGAAATTGCTACTCAACCGCTCCATATGGGAGATCAACAGTGAAGGAGAGCCCTTGCAATTATGCATGTGACATTCAAGAACCTGAATTGTTCAGAGATAGTTACAGATAACGCAAAAATCATGTTGAGTGTAAAGCAATGTAATTAAATGAGCACAAAAGAACGCAGTTTCAAATGATGAGATGTGCTGCGTTCATTACACGCCCTCCATTCAAGTCTCATCAGACACTTAGAGAGAAGAAAAGAGATTTGAAAAACAGTCCGTTTTTTAACAGGCAGTTGCAAAGGTTAATTATTTTCCTAATTATGTCTAGAAATGTCAAACATTTGTTTTCTCCCTAATTGACAAGAAAATTAACTGTTAACTGCACTGAGGCTTAATCTCATGTCTGTCATATAAGGCTCTGAGCGCCTCAATGCACAGAAAGTATAAAAAGCAATTATGGTCCCCACTGTGGCGTCCTTTAAAATCACTTAAAAGCAGCATAAAATTCAATGCAGATATGCAGTTATGCACAGTATCCTATGGCTCTTGAAGCTGCACTTGAGACCATAAAGTTCAATAATTCTACACACACACACTAGCAGTAAGAGCATAAGGGGAAGCATAATCTCAGTGCTAATCAATATTAATTCCTTTGCCTCTCTAATGACAAGGTGTAGTCAATGTCTGCCCAGACTCTCCCTTCTCTAGGGTTCAAGCACGCTGGGCTTGTTTTGCAGGCACCTGTCTGCCCTTGTACCTGAGCTGCATTATAGGCGATTATCACACCTCGTCCCCCAGGCAGACGGTCTTCATGCATCTGCAGCATTGATCTAATTTGCTGAGGAGATAAGGCTGTAATTGGATGAGGCCTGAAATCAGATGCACCTCCATGGATAGGCCAGGGCTAATTCCACTATCCCTGACCTGCCTAAGTAGCTAGGCCATGGCCACAACTACAGGGGGTTAATCCTGTCCAATCCCACCCTTAAGCCAGCTCATCACCATCTGGGCTGCTGTCCACCTCTCTTCCTCCTTCAGGAGCCAAGCCTCCAAGCCATCGAGGCAAGGGAACAAGGGTACCCAACCGCTCCAGACAAAAACCTGAGCCAGGACATTAATTGCAAATGCATGATCTATTGAACTGTGATGCTGACTACAGTGGCTGTCTGCAGGATACAGTGCTACATGAATATTTAAAACCGCATGACATTACAAAACAACATCAAAGTCTCAGTACCTATACAGTACACTTCCCCAGATGATTATTCTTGGAGAAACGGTGGTAATTTTGTCAGTTTTCAGAAAAAATACCCAAGTATGGTGTGAATAAACTCAGTAATACAGGGTTGCTAACAGTTACTAATTTGCAAACATATGGAAGGAATATGGATTTTTTTGATGGCCTATGCCAATATCTTCTAATCCTCTAATTCAATTAACACATTCTGCAATTAAATTTGTATTTCTTTAATGTCATTTTTATTAAATTAGAAATGAATATAAGAAAATTAGTCTATATATATATATACTGTATAAACTGAATCTGCTATAAAATAAATCTGTAAATGAAATAGATTTATACTTCAGATAGCAACTGATTCTGTAACCCTATAATAGTATTTTTCACAAATAAAGAAAATTATTTAGAATGGAATATGTTTTCTTATAATTTATTATAGATAATAATTTATTAGAGAGAGGTGTTCAAAAGAAAACTAATGAAGATGGAGAATGGGAGCTCCTGTGTGTTTGTATGTTTGTGTGCTGAGGTGCTGGCGTTCTCACTGCTGTCAAAATAACAGTCTTGTGGGAGGTAAAATAAAAGCCCCGCTTTTTTATTACTTATTGCCCAAATGGAAAAACATTAGTTGATGCCAATAATAAAATAAAAGGCCAAATATCAGCTGATAGATTGGCCTTGGCAATATATCAGTTGACCACTACACATTACTAAAACTCAAACTGTAATGTTGGCAGTTGGATTCTACTAATCACATGACAGAAAATGCTTAGGGACAGATGCTGAATTTGGATCTGCATACTACTATTACTATTCCTGCCATAGAAAGACATTATAATGGTAAGAGTAACATGCTAGTATGCATCCTGAATTTAGTTATGCTAATATGACAACACTAGCCTCTCTTGTTTTGCCCCCAGCAGCACTGGAGATTGTGGAGAAATTAAGTTCCAGATTTAATACCAAAGAAGTTTGTTTTGTTAACACTTTACACAAGAGTTCAATTCATTAACATTAGTTCAAGGTATAGTTCACCCAGAAATGAAAACGCTGTCATCATTAACTCACCCTCTAGTGATTCTAAAGCAGTATGACTTTATTTCTTCTGCAGAACACAAAAAAGGTAAAACAATTCTCACAAACCGTTGTACTGAAAAACACAACAATAGAAACAACTATACCGCAAGGTATAACTTTGACTGCACGGCATGTTTTGAGAGAAGTGTATCAGGTGAAAAGCAATAAGCTATGCTCCGAAGATGAAAGCTTCACAAATCCTTCGATGACTCAGAGTTGGTGCATAGTGCTGTTTTTGATCAGACTAACTAGAATGGAGGGAGTTTTGCAGAATGCAGTCATGGGTTTGACAAAGTGTCGAGGAAGTCTGCGGCTCGTCAAAGAAAAATCTTTCTCAAAAAAATACAAATTCCCTCTTAAGCCTATGTGCTTTGTGCAAAAAGCTTTTAAGCCTGGAGACACTTACTGTACTGTGTCATTTCCAAAAAACATAAACTCTCACTTAGACTGAACATTCTTGTGGCGTATTTTCATTTCCAGCAGTATAATGGACAATAATAAGCAAAATCGCGGAGACCCGCAGTGCACCCGGTTCTGGGAAGTTAAGAAATTCTTCAAAAACACAGCGGCAAGAATATTCTGGAGATAAAAATATCTATAAAACTTATTTTTATCCTCTCGCTGCTCCGTCTGTCTCACAGCGACAATAACTGGCAAAGAAAACTATTTTTCTCTCCATCCCTTGAACACTCAACAGTACCAGCAACGCTAGAAGGTAATTCGACCGGCCAATTTAAACATGTCATGATTGAGCTGGAAAGAACAAACGGACATCAAAGAACAAACCTCAAGTCTGAGAGAAAGAGCAGCAAGCTGGCGGGAAGCTGAGAGAGGGACGAGAAACGGATGGGGAGGTTAGATTCGTGTGTCATTACGATCATACCGCTGTGTTGCTATTCTGGATTCCTGGGGTTTGACATCTAGATTGCAGATGGATAAGTGTGCCTTAAAACCACATCCCCCCATCAGGGAAAAGAAAATCATTTCTCATAACGGCATCTATTTACTGGCACGGCCTATCTCTCCCACAGGGCCCGAAACAAATGAAAATGTTATTTCTCTCCTCATGAACTCCCACCTTTTCTGTCTGCCTTTCTTCCAGCAATTTCATTCTCCCTCTAAATTTGAGTTAAGTCTATGACTAGGGGGAAATAATGTCTCTGGAATAATCTTTCTGCAACTATAATTCCAGGGGGTTGTGTTCCTATATTTATATACATTCGCATTTATTTACTTAGTTCTCTGGGTTTTTGCCTTGCGGTTTTGGAGGAAATTGCAGTGGCTTCTGATACAGAAGTGATGCGACATACAGAGGATCTCTCTGTAATCCTCTCAGCTGCAGCGAGGCCTTGATGGGGACCGAACATTGTCCTCTGCCAAACATATAAACAGCCCTGATGCAGACAGACAGCAGCGTACAATAGTGCCTGTCAGAGAGGTATTTCGCATGCCACTCATGAGCTGATGCAAAGCACAATATAAGCTCAAGCCTGTGCAAAGTTAAGCCTAGAATGACATGATTGAAAGCATTGCAAAACAACCAGATAAAAGGCTTTTTTATAGTGGTGAGCACAAGTTATCAGAGACGTTGCACTGTGGTGCTCATACGGTCAACATGAGTTTGAATCCGGCTCACAACATTCCTCAATCCAGTTCCCCCCACTTCCTCACATAACTTTCTGTCAACGCTCTACAATACTTCAATGAAGGTGGCTTTCAACCTCTTTGACTTTGAAGGTGCCTCATTGTCCAACACAATATTTGAAGGCTCCTCAGATATACTATAATATTTCTTCCAGTATGTTATGAAAAAGTGGCTTTTCAAACGTTTTAATGAACAGAAACAGAGTATATATAAAAACTGAATTCATTAACCACATTTTTGTGATGCAAGAAGTTTCATGAACAGCACGTATTTAATAAAACAATAGTTGTCAAGGGGGAAAAAAGAAAGAAATTCAGTTTACACTTCAGTTTTATTTGAATTAAGTTAGATAATTTGGTAACACTTTACTTGAAGGGGTGTGCATAAGACTGACATGACACCTTCATAATCATGACATGACACATGTCATGAATATGAAGGGTTTTTATGCATGTTTATGACAACTGTCATTAAGTGTCATTCGCTCAGTTATGTAATTTTTAATGCAAAGATGACATTGTTTGAGATGTCTTTGTTATGGGCTATGGTTAGGGGTAAGGGTAGGGGTAGGGTTAGGTCAAATAATGTCATATTTGCATTAAAAATGACATAACTGAGCGAATGACACTTAATGACAGTTGTCATAAACATGCATAAAAACCCTTCATATTCATGACATGTGTCATGTCATGATTATGTAGGTGTCATGTCATGATTATGAAGGTGTCATGTCAGTCTTATGCACACCCCTTCAAGTAAAGTGTAACCGATAATTTTAATAAAACTTACTTTATCTAAATCATTTTTGTAGTTTGCAGAGGCCCCTTGTTCAGAACCACTAGCCTATGGTAATGTGTTTCAAAAATCTGATTCAATTAAATTCAATTAAAGGTAAAAAAAATTTATAATGTAAGAAATATTAAAGAATAAAAAGATTAAGCCCTATTTCTTAAGCTATTAAGAAATCTATCTAGCCCTATTAAGAGAGAGCTGAATTTTACATTCAAACACAATTAAATATTTTATATATTTATATTTAATTTTATTTCATTTTAAATATTACAAATTACAAAAATGCACAATAGAAGCATTTTCACTAGTGGTCTCAGACTTGTGATCCTATGGCTCCGGTCAGGGTTCAAATGTCAGTTCTGGGCAGGGTTGTACTACAACGGTGGTTTGAGGTGGATGTTTTAATAGCTTGTTCTTTACAGGACTCTTTAACACTCTGTGTGTACTCAGCCTCTTCCACTCAAGCATAAATCTCAACAGAACCGTGACAGATTGTTCTGGAACCTTGGCTGGATTCAGAACACCCAGCAAGAATTTATGTTTCCCCAACCACCTGCGTGGCTTGACATGCCAATAAAAATGACTGCTGGATGAAAATCAAAACCCAGTAACTACTTTACATTTTCATTCCATCTCATGTTTTTTTTTTCTTTTGCATATGAGGAGGAAAACATGTGGTTGTTACACTAAATCACGAAGGCAATAAAATGTAGCATTTGCTTATAAATCAGTCCTTTACTAAACTAAGTCAAAAAATTTCTTTATTTACTAATTTCCTTATAGTTCTGTGCTTTGAATGACGTCATGAAGACTTTTATTCTTTATAGCGAGTGACTGAAAAACACAGCGCACTCCATTAACTGAACGTCAATGAGCACAATGCAACTGTGATGCCTGCAGTGTGTTAAAAGCCCCTTTAAATACAGTCTAATGGTTCAGAGCCAAGTGATATACATTCTCACTGCAGCCCAGCAGACACATTCACAGATTAAAATCCTATGGAGGACGAAACAGCAGGAAGTCCTGGAGATAATGGCCATTCAGACGCCAATATCCAATTGGTGTACAGCAGTGAAGAGATAGTATTTGAAAGCTCAACTTGGTGTTCTCTATTAACGCAACATTGTGAAACAAATACAGTCATTCTAATGTCAGCATGCCAGCTTCATCTAAAACATAATGGATCCTTTAACCACAAATGGATAGTTATACTCTAAAATCTGTTTGGATAAGTCACGTTTGAAACTGTTGAAAATAGTCAAAATACACACCACTTACGACCAATCAACTGAACTGTACAAATTGCTAAAACTATACTGATAAAATATAATACTGTAAAAATTATATGATCAATAAGTCATGGTAAAGATGCTTTTTCACTACTTTAACTTATCAAAATAGTTAAACCAATTTCAACTTAATTTTCTAGTTACATGAGATTCATCTAAGATTGATTGAAATTACTTGTACAGCCAATTTTTATTAAGTAGTTAAGGTGGTAACTATACTTAAGTTGTTAAGCTGAAGTAGGAGGACACAAGCGAATAACTACCCTAGTATATAACTTAAAGCGAGGTGTGCTCTGATTGGCCAGCTATCCAGTGCGTTGTGATTGGCCGAATACCTCAAGCATGTGACGGAAATGTTACACCCCTTACCATACTGTTATGCCGTGTCCCAGCCGGAGCGACGAGACAAAAACATTAAAACCCATTATAAACGAGGTATTTGTTGCATCCAGTGGGGACATAATTACGGATTATAATGACTTATACTGTCTTTTTACGCATTGCATCGCGCCATGTAAACATAAAACCATGTCTGCATTTGTGATTGGAGAACTTACAAACAACAAGCACTACTCTACACTGCTCAAAATTCGTGTTTGACTAATCAGTGGCAAATTCTTTAAATATGAAAACGTACTTACAGGCTGTGAGTCAGAACAGCCGGCATTGTAGGCTACTTTACCAGGATCAGGAAACAGTCCTCCATAAAATGCGCACACATCTGAATATTTGGGTTGAACTGTTCTGGAAGAGTGTTGTAAATACAACTTAACCACTGATTTCTAGTTGTGTCCTCTTTTGGAAGGCCAAACAAAGTATTTTCAAACAAAGTACGAAACACACAGCGTCTCCACAACATTTGGGCAGCATTATGCAAATCTTCTAACATCGTGACGTAGACATGTGGGGGCATATTTAAACGAGGCGTTTTAGGAGGGCGTGGACCAGTCTTAACATTTATAAAGAATATCTCTTTGGGTTTGAGACTTTAGTCTTTGCAACTTTAGGGATCTTATCTATTCACGAACAGCTTGTAACACTCCAAAGAGAAAGGAAAACTTGAAATCACATCACATGACCCCTTTAAATGTATGCATTCAGCAGATGTTTTTATAAGTTACTTTTCATCTTCACTGCATTCAAATTATACATTTTATTTATTGATATGTTTTTTTATTATTATTAAATATACATTCCCTGGGAATCAAACACATTACCATTACCATTATATTCTACAGAAGCTGAAAGTCGATGTAGCGAATCCAGCACAACAGTGAGAGGTTTGATTGGCAGTACTGAATAGTTTCGGCTATGCTCTGCGAGAAGAAATGGAGAGTAACCAGGCCTACAACCTCACAATATATGAGACCTTTCCAGTTTTTCTTCCCACTTTCTTTCATCCCTGGAGAACCACACACAGCCTTTCCATCAGCACATGGGTCTGCTGAAGATACGGCAGCACTACTTGGCCTGGGCAAGGCAGTCTCTCTCCATCATAAGGAAGGATCATTAAGGAGTGAAAACACGAGTTGCCTCTGAGGAAGCCAAACAAGCAGGGGGAAAAAATTGCAGAAGAGAAAGAAGTCTGGTATATTTACAACACAGGCTTGGGGAATAAGGTCATGGCAGCTCAGTTGAAAACACACACACGGAGGCTCTAGGTCAGGGTGATTTGTAGACCCAGGAGAAGTGAGCTTGTGCTGGTGTTTATGAAAGCGACTGATGCCTGTATCCTGGTGGGCAAGGTTGAGTTTATTTTAGCTCATAGCCAATGTATTTTCTGTAAAAGCAATGTATTTGACAACTTTGGTCACGTGACGCTTGCTCCGCAGAGGGTGAGGGACCAAGTGTCATACAACCAAGACACAGACATGCTTCTTATACAGGCTCCGAGTCAAAAATCTTTCTCTGCTGCATTCTTGCACATTTAGAATATGGTGCCCACATTGGTCTCTTATTGCTATGGCAACTAGTGATTTCTCTTGCTTCTTGGGCCCCGTGCTGTCATTATCCAATCAGAACAAGACCTTTGTTAAGATTCCCTCAGGCTTCACTTTTCAACTCACTATGATGAACTGACCTTAACACTAAAGGGAGAAAGAGAGAGAACGACAGCAAGAGAGAGTTTCCTCCAAGCTATCCATCTCTATTAAAAAATAAAAATAAATAAATAAATAAAATAAAATAAAATGAGAAAAAGACTTAAAAGTCTTAGGGATTTAAATGGCATTACAATATGCACTCTGATCTGAAAAGACGACAAAGAGAAAGAGACAATCTAGTCCCTGCCAGCACTTATTGTATGCTTCTCTCGCACTGCCTTCCTCCTACTGTCTGTGGGTAAAAGGAGAGGAAATTGTAAAAAATGGAACAAGGTTAGCTGGTGAATGACTGGATGATGCTGAACCAGACTGGATTCAAGGGTACTGCGCTGATAACTGGCTCTGGTTCAGACACTCTGTTAACCAAATCAAACGAATAAAATCAGATGACCAACATTTCAAGCTATAAGTGAAGACGATAAAAAATCTGACTTCTATAAAACTGACAGAAAACTTGAACACTGAGCAATGGAGCTCTTGTAGGTCATGTTCTGTAAGTTTAAAGTCAGTATCAAGTTCGTTTCATTTTCTGTTTAATCACTACTCTCCAGCCAAAAACCAATCCAAATTAAACCAAATAAATAAACAAATAATTAGAAAAATGTACAAAATAAAAAGTATAAAATAAAAACGTAAAAAAGTAATAATAATAAAATAAAAGTATAAAATAAAGTGAAATAAAAATTTGACAATGGAGAAGAAAATACTACTATTCTTACACTCGCCACTGTTGACGTCATTCTCTGGTGGTTATGAAACTTACACCTGACGCTTTAGAGCCTCATTATGATTGGTTCCTGACCTGATGGGTAAGTGCTGACTACATGTGTAGATATGTTCATCCCTGTTGTCCCGCTCCTCATCGCCAATGATGGACAGTTAGCTGTTAAACAATGACAGCCAAAAATAGACATGCTGTGATGCAGGCGGAACACCCTGTCACTGTTTGTTAAAATCTGCTGCCACGTTCACACAAAAACAATCTCAGGTTCAACTTAGTCCACACCTGCCAACAGTGGATGAATTGAGGAAGATGTACGGACTATAAACATGTCTTAGCGGCCATGAGACTCTAAATACTTTTTATTCAGTATCAGTATCAAAGTGAAATTCAGATTATAATTGATCAAAGTACATTTTTACATCTGGAACTTTGAAATGCCTGAATTAAAAAGGCAATCAAAAGTTAAGACAAATTTATTTGTATAGCGGTCACAATATACATTGAATCACAAAAAAAAAAATCTGATGTTAAAGTTTCTAATATTTTAATATTGATATCTTCATGCTTTATAGTCACATTTTGCATATTAGATTTTGTCGATAATATAGTTTACATTTTGCAACGATGCAAGATTATATGTCCAACATTACATTGAAAAGCTGGGCGATTATATAGTTACATTTTGTAATAAAAATCAGGCAGCTGAGATTGTCTATAAAGTATGTATTGCTTTACACCAATGTACTCTATGTATGGGTCTAAAGTTGGATATAATATAACTTTATATATAGAGCTAGACGATAATAAAGTTTAAACAAGAACAATTTAAGGAATTGTAGTGAGGTTGTTTCTGCCAACAGCTTGGTTTTGTCAACATTTTGCGACAAAATAAAACAAATCTGGCAGTTGAGATTTACTATATAGTACATATCACTCTATGCGAGTGTACGATATGTATGCAAATTAAGTTGTGTGTGTGTACATGTTTATGTATATATATATACAGTGGGGCAAAAAAGTATTTAGTCAGCCACCAATTGTAGAGAGAGAGAGAGAGAGAGAGCTGCGTGATAATACAGTTTACATTCTGCGACAATATAAACAAGGAGATGTAGTGAGAAAAGTTACTCTGAAAAAGTTAATATACATATTTCCAGTCCTTAATATAGTTACCTAATATGGATGACTTTAAAATGTTTACAAAAATATATCTATTTTTAATGTGAATGTTCTTTTATCTGATGCTTTCTTTGAAATAATTCCCATAGCTCTTGGCTGCGCTAAAAGTGTGAATGATGAGGGTAAAAAAAACAGCTGTGGTATCTAAAGGGAGAGAGCTATCCATGTAGGTAAGTGTGTGTGTGCAGCACTGGCCAGTTTAGGCATAACAGCAAAGCAGAGAGGGACGAGTGGCAGGTTTATTGAGGTGCTGTCACCAGCCGTGTTTCGGGTCAGAGTGCAGACAGCTGATTTAGAGCAGTGCTGTTAAGCTATAAAGCAATCATAACCACTCCTGTTCTTCAGACAAACTCCGTATCCCTTTCCACACTCAGACAGTTATAAACATGCTGTCATCCAGACAGGCAAAAACAACCTCACATTTCCTCAAATGCTGCCACACTCGCGCAAATGCACAAACAAAAACAAAATTTTTTTTGCCACACACACAGGCAAATTCTGAACTCCTGTTCAAACACTTTAATTCCTGCCATGATAATCAGCTAATTATAGGTGGGGTGCACACTGCTACATCTAAATGCTCATCTCTAATAAGGAACATTTCAAATTAGAGAGAGTGGGAGAAGAAGAGAGAGAGAGAACGGGAGTGACGAATGGAGACGGCAAAAGAACTACTAGATAATTGATGCAAGCAATTACAACTTCCACATCGGAGCAAATTGGTCGGCATGTCTCAGCATGTAAGGGCCCCTGACCTCATTATAACAACTGTGTAGAAGAATAATCAAAATTAGCAGTGAGGTTTGAGGATCCGTGACAAACAGAGAGCAGAAAGTTTGACTTTAATGTAATCTGTTTTAACTTCAGCCACGAGAGAGCTATATCCGCAGGTCAAAAGCGTCGGCAGAAACATGACTTCTCCATAAAACACTGTGGACTCTTTCCACGCCCTGAAGAAATCAAATAATAACAGTAATCATTAAGAACATCATCTATATTATAAGGCATAAATCTGCTCCAGCGGCCATAATTACAGGGTGGAGATTGTTTTACCACATGACAAAAAAATCCCCCAGCACAGGCAGAACTAATAATCTACAGCCACTAACCACAATGCTGGATTCAAATATGTTCACTGCAGAATGACAAGAGGGCTACAAATCCTCGCAAACCGCTCAGGGAGTTCCAAAGCGAATGCCCGAGAGACCAAGAAAAATAATGATTTTTCATAACACTGCATTTAGAGAACATTTAGATGAAGTACTGGAAACACAATCATAAATAAACTAGCTGCAATGTGTTTGTAGTGAGTATTCTTGCTTCTCACGTGGATAGACAAATGCGAATTCTGTAAAAGTCTAAGGTTTAAGATATAAAAAAAAATATATGGAAATGTGACCATTTCTATAATTTGTTAACCTTAAAATGAACTAAGCTTGAATTCTGAATATGAATTCTACTTTTATTCCTTCAACCTCAAAATTAGGTCTGTCTCACCTATTATGAATAGCACTGCTGAGATTATGAATCTGAATTTATACCTGAATTCTTTATTCAAACTGAATTCTGATTCTGTTCCTTCAAAGCCAAAATCAAGCCTGTCTCACATTTATATCTAAATTCTGTAACCACTGAATCTCTGAATCTGTTCATTTACGCCTTAAAATCTGGTCTGCCTCACCTCTTAAGAAAAGCACAGCTGAGATTTTGAATCTGAATTGAGATCTGAATTCTGTATCTAAATTTAATTCTGACTATGTTCCTTCAGACTGAAAATCAGATTTGTCTATTATCTATCTATAGTGAATGGCACTGCTGAGATTATGATTCAGAATTTACATCTTGTATCCTAACTGAATTCTGATTCTGTTCACACTCAAAATCAGGTTTCACTCCTCTATTCTGAATAGCACTGCTGTGATGATAATTCTGAATCTATATCTGAATTTAGATCTATTCTGGATAGAACACAAATTTGAATTCTAGATATGAACTCTAAATGAATTCACTCTGAAAATCTGCAGATTTCTCTTATGTATGTGTGTGCGTGTTGAGAGCATGTTATTAACGCTACACAACCGACCCCCACACATGACACACCACTAAACAGGCCAAACTGCCACCTGACCCTCAATGTAAATAGTTCATTGCTCTGTCTCCGTTAAGACCACACTGAATGATGAATGAGCAATAAAATGTGTTACCCAGAAATCCCAGAGTACTGTCACTATGGCGACCAAAGAGCAGGTAATGTCATCGCTTTCTCTCAGTCTCTCTGTCTCTTTTTACTGTCTGTCTGTGCCTCTCTGTGTCAGATTAGCAGGCTGTAATGAGAGTTAAAGAGCCGCTTTAGGATGGTCCCACTGTAGGAGGGACACTGCAGTGACGATGATATTAAATTAACTGTCATATTTAAGCTTTTTAGTTTGGTTTTGTTCCTGGCTCGGACTGGCCTCATTATCGTCTCCTGCTTTGTCTCTCATCAGCAAGATGGTGACGGGTGGGCAAAGGCACCAAATGCTCAGGGGGCACGATGTGTCCGTCCCCCATCCCTCTCGGCAAACACACACACACCAAAAGAAAAGCATTAATGTGCTGTTTACTGGAATCCAGAGCCCTGTAATTGCCAATTTATTTGATAGGCAGCTGGATAATGATGGCATTTCACTCCTGCCGCAGAGACTAAACACATGTGTGTTTAATTCGCCTGTCTCCTCCACACATCCCCTTCTCTCCTCTTCCTTTTGCCCTGGCCTCCAGCCACCCTGCCTGGGGAAACCGTGCCGCCATGCTGGCTTCAAACGCGGCTGAAAGGGGACCCGGGGCTTCGGAGCAAATACAGCAAGCCTGCCAATTTATCCAAGGTGTGGGGTTACCACTGGCGAGAACAAGGCTGATGCACCATTTGTAGCTTAATGAGCTGGCAGCGCATGGGTACAGGGGGAGAGAGGAGAGGGAGGAGAGAGGGTGAGGAAAAGAGGAAAAGAAGGGGGGAAAAAGAGCAAGATGTCCTGTGTGACCTCTTTTGACCCCAGCTTCCTCTCCGTCAAGAGAAGATCAACATTTCAACTTTCTCATTTATTTTCATCAGTGCAGTGGAAAGGAGTATGAGAGAGAAGACATCATTAGCACACTGCCAAACAGTCTATAACAAGCGCTCGAATTACTCCTCAACTCAAGCTTTCCCTTCGTTTTTGCTTAACTTTTATGAAAACGGTGTACGTACACCATCATGAATATATATATATATATAAAAAACTATAAACACTTCTACATATAATAAAAATATAACCTCTCCCAGTTCTGAATTTTCATTTTAGAAAAGAAATGGAAGGGGGGGGGGGTGATTTCAAACATATTTTTAAATAATTACAATTATCACACCTAAATATTTGCTCACAATGCTCATTTACAATTGATGCAATTATGTGGTGAATTGTATTTGTATTGCTAGGAAAATGCTTACAGAAATTTGAAATCTCACAACTCACTGGAGTACAGGTGCATCTCAATAAATTAGAATGTCATGGAAAAGTTCATTTATTTCAGTAATTCAACTCAAATTGTGAAACTTGTGTATTAAATAAATTCAATGCACACAGACTGAAGTAGTTTAAGTCTTTGGTTCTTTTAATTGTGATGATTTTGGCTCACATTTAACAAAAACCCACCAATTCACTATCTCAACAAATTAGAATATGGTGACATGCCAATCAGCTAATCAACTCAAAACACATGCAAAGGTTTCCTGAGCCTTCAAAATGGTCTCTAGGTTTGGTTCACTGGGCTACACAATCATGGGGAAGACTGCTGAACTGACAGTTGTCCAGAAGACAATCATTGACACCCTTCACAAGGAGCCACAAACATTCATTGCCAAAGAAGCTGGCTGTTCACAGAGTGCTAT
>NW_015505211.1:438264-456734 GCF_001515645.1 Sinocyclocheilus grahami
TCTGTTAACATGCTTGGATACAGCACTCTGTGAACAGCCAGCTTCTTTGGCAATGAATGTATGTGGCTTACCCTCCTTGTGTCTTCTGGACAACTGTCAGATCAGCAGTCTTCCCCATGATTGTGTAGCCTAGTGAACCAAACTGAGAGACCATTTTGAAGGCTCCGGAAACCTTTGCAGGTGTTTTGAGTTGATTAGCTGATTGGCATGTCACCATATTCTAATTTGTTGAGATAGTGAATTGGTGGGTTTTTGTTAAATGTGAGCCAAAATCATCACAATTAAAAGAACCAAAGACTTAAACTACTTCAGTCTGTGTGCATTGAATTTATTTAATACACGAGTTTCACAATTTGAGTTGAATTTCTGAAATAAATGAACTTTTTCATGACATTCTAATTTATTGAGATGCACCTGTACTTTCTATTGTGCAATAGCCTATGTTTAGTTTGATTTTAAATTTTAAATTGAATTGAATTAAAAATGAACCTCGAAAACTACAGTCCAGTCAGAAGATTCTCACCAAGTCTCACCAACAGGCCAAATTTTCACTTTTCAGGGAATCAAATGCTCATTCTGATGATCTTGACATCAAAATGCAGCTAGATGGACAACTTTGTATTAATATTTTACACCCTTAAGATGTTGTGTTGGTGAGTGATCATCTTCTATCAGTGTGAGCGTGTGCTGCTTGTGTAATTTTGATGTGTTTACTAAAAAGCCTTTCATTAGCCAACTAAAATTTTATCTGGTAATCATCCTTTGTACAGACTATAACATGCACCAAAACTGCACTGCACCAGCAGTGTGCCGGTAATGTAGACGCTTCACTGATTCTAAGCTTGTATTGCAAGCACAATGTGGCGATGTAAAGCCATCTACATGTCATATTGAGAGAGAGAGCCAGTAGCATTTAATCACTGATGCTGTTTTTGAAATTACATTCTTGCAGAATGATTTCAAATGACTGATTTGATCTGTTCATCTGTGTGGATTCATGAAACTTCATGCTATAGTTAATAAATATTTGCGGGAACTTTGTGGGAATGAGTAAAAATATGCACAATACCTGCAATCCTGTGCCAAAATGTAGGCCCTGCTCTCCATATCTGTTATCTAGTACCTCTATGTTGGTATGAAGTGTCTTTTTTACGGTGTGACTGTGAATAACCTGCTTCCACCACCCCCTCAGGACTGGGATGCTCTACATTGAGTGTGACCCTGAGAAACTGCTCAAGCAAAAAAGTATCTCCAGCACCTTTCAGCACTTCCTGTTTAGAATACTCAAGGGTTTCAAAATATTCAGTAACAGAGAAATGCACTTACCAAAAAACAAGGCACATTAGTTTGATGTGAATGCAAACGAGGCTGGGAAGAACAAGAAGGTTCAAGTTATCAAGTAATTTTCAATCCTAGTTTCTTTCTACTACTACTTCTAATTTTCAATGTTTTGTCAGTTAAAGAATAAAAAAAAAAAAGAATGACGTTGAATAGACTATACTTTAATCCCTCACCGCCTCAGTTTTATCATGTTTATCATTGCTAACATTTAAGTTAGAATTAAGATAATACACATACAAAAATAATTAAAAAATACATTAATAATAAACTGTTCTTATTTATTTTATAAATAATAAATTAATTGTTTATTATTTTATTTTATTTTTAACTTGGTTTTAACTTCATTCTTGACGGATAGGTCACCCAAAAATGAAAATTATGTCATTTCCTAATCTTCACCTCTACTGCAGCTCACATCTAGCCTGCAACCGGATTAAAACAAATTCTACTACTACTACTACTACTAAATTCTACTAAGAATAACAGCATACATAGAGATAAGGTGAGTAGATGATGACAGAATTTTCTGTTTTGGGTGAACTATCCCTTTAAGACTCAAGTTAAAACCAATCACACACAACACATTCTGCATATCTTTGTGGGTTGTTTTTACCTGTCCAATAAAAACTCTATCTTTTGTTTAATCTCTAACTTTATCTGTTTCCCCCATTCCACTTACATTTCTTCTTTTCCTATCTCCCTTCCCTTCTCCTGGCCCCCCTCTTATACTTTATCTCTTCGGTCTTCTCTCTCTTCCCTGACGAGGGGCTGCAGGTATCATTTCAATTTCTGATGTCAACATCAAATTACTTATTTCATTTCATGCCTGGCCAAGCATCATATAGCTACATGCAGCAGCGGTCGCGCTCAACTCGTTCTGCCATGTCTGTTCCGACGACTCGCCTCGCCCTCCAGCTGACAGCCCTAATTATGCCCGATATCTGATAGCGCCGGCACACACTCGCACACTCACATCTCCACTGCGGGAGCCAAGGCTTGAGGTTTGAAGAGAGCCTACGCCAGACTATCTGAGCTTCCACACAAGCCTGTGTATAAGATCCATAAACAAGGATAACATAACTTTCAGTGAAATGTAAACTGTATAGACAGCCTTTACATGGTTGAATGCTACTTCAAGAGGGTTATATATGGCTGTATGTGCGTAGAGTGTGTGATAGTACAATTTTTAAAAGGCGATAATTATTGTCATGCAAGGGCTGAATAAAGAAATACAACATACAACATTACAATGCACACACTAATGGCAGATCATCTCACTTTCACATTTCCATATTGAACTAGTAGATTTGGAATTCCAGTGCTTTAAATATGTGCCATGTGTTTTTATAGTAGATCACTGATGTCCAAGCATGGTCGCTGGTACATTTTTCACCATGTTACTTCCTGTCGTCTCCACTTCCACGGTGTATAAGCACAGTCGCGCTTCAGCCTGAGTCTCCACTGAAGCTGCCAGCTGAGTAAATAGGATGTTCTTATCACCACCCGAGCACAAACACATACCAGAGTCTGCAGGCCTGAGGGTGCAGACAGCCTCTGCGCTCCTCTACCTCACATTCTGACAACACAAGCACACACACTGAGCTCAAGAAGAGCTCAGCTCTTTAACCACTCCTATTGTTCCTGTTGGCACAGGGCCTTGTCAGTTTAGACCAATGGCGTGAATAAGAGAAACTATAAAACACTGTTTAAATATTGAACCTCGTTGCTCTTAAGAACAAGGCAGAGAAGAAAAGCCACCAACTGACTGATAATGATCAGGTTTCACAACAGTTATTGTAGGGGACCAGGCCTACCTTAACTCAGGTGTTAAAAATATATTTTCTGGTTGTTACAACATTCAAGCAGTATCTAATATCAATAGCAATGGTGAACTTCTAAACTAAATGCCAGTTCTGAAAAATTTTGCATATTATTTGTGACCATTATAAACGCAGGGTTCTCACAACTAAAAGGAACAATTTGCTAACAAACCAGACTTCACTGTGACTTGCAAGTAAATTGTACTCTACACAAGTGCAGATGGAATATTTTAAAGCAGAACAATATATATATATATATATATATATATATATATATATATATATATATATTAGAAATTCCATGACTCTTCCAGGCAAACACATTTCCAAAAAATCCATGAAAACCCTGTGTATGAGCATTACAGAAAAAAAAAACAGCACTAAATGTAGTTTTTTGTTAGTATGGCGAATGATGCACAGATTTGATTGGACTCACGTCTGTCAGTCTATCTCTGGAGCTGCTCCGGATGGAGGGTTTGGATTCTCCACTCACGCTCTCGCTATCACTGTCTTTACAGTTGTTCTGGCCCGGCTTCAGCTGGAAAACACAAAGACAGCAAAAAATGAACAGTCAGATCCAGCAATAAGAGAAAAGGCACTAAAAGATGTAAAACATACTGGTAAACATAAGAGACAATACTGATGCTCTCTGGATCAGAATACAATAATCGATTAGAGCTCAGTAACTAAATAGATTATATTTGGATAGGGCCCAGACCACAAAACCGATGGAAACAGCTCAGTTAAAAGGCAGCTACTGGATGTACTCTACTGTTCAAAAGTTGAGTCTGTTATGCTCACCAAAGCTGCATTTCTTTGATCAAAAAAATACAGAAAAACATAATATTGTGAAATATTATTACAAGTTTATTGTAATATATTTTAAAATGTAATTGATTCCTGTGATGGCAAAGCTCGATTTTCAGCAGCAACAGACTTTAGTCAGGTTAGACGCTATATTGAATTGATGAAAATGAGGATGTGGAGGATAGACTTACAATACCACACAATGTATAAAGGTCCTATATCATGTCATTTTCATGACTCACAACTTTAATAAAAATAAGAGAGCTTTGGCACAGAGAGTAATGCACAGCTCCTGACAAATAAGGAGCTGCTGTGTTCTTGGGAAACTGATTCCCTCCACTGTTCTATAAAATAAAAAGCGAAAAAATGAAAAGCAAGCAAGCAAACAATAACTAAATAACTAAATAAAGCTTTATTAATACATGCATCACAAAGAAATGCCTTTTCTGTGACATCATCAAATGACATCCATATGATTTCAGCCACTGAAGCCTGACTTCATTTCAAACTTGAGAGAAAGAGAAATAAAACCCAACCGAACCACATCAAAAGCCGTTTTTCATCCAACAGAACCACATCAAAAGCCGTTTTTCATTCAGTAAGCCACTCTCCCCATGCAAGAACCAGAGATTCACAGCAGGTGTCCTTCAGCAGACTAGAAATCATAAAGAACAAGAGCAGAGCGCAGAGGAGAAGGACGAGGGGGAAAACAGGAGGAGGACATGAAATCCGAAACATCTGAGCCCCAGTAAAGTCTGGAGAACAATGCCATACTCCCGGGACCCGGCAACTGTCGTCAAGGCAGTTTTACGTCGTTCACAGTTCTGCGATTTACGTCTTCTGAAGCTTCGCCATTCAGACGGTTGTTTCCGTAACCCTCGCCCTGCCAAAACCCGTCGCCTTCATCTCTCAGCACATAAAAAGCCTGTTTTATGAGTCGAGATGAGTAGTAAATGACTGCAGTGTCACTTAATGGAAAAAGCAGAGTAGGCCACAGCGCACTGGGGGGTTGTTTACCGAGATGGAGAGATAAATCGGTTCGCTCATTTCTTTTCCAATCTTTCCCTCCCAGACATTCTCTCTTTCTCTGTCTCACTCGCTCTTTCATACTTCTCCATCATGTACGAAAATAAAAACAGATTCTTTGCGATAGTTCCTGACAAAGGCAGCGGGATGGGAGGAGGAAATAAGATGAGGGTCGGAGAATATCTCTTTTCACTGGTGCAGGCTGTGGGTTGTTAAAGGCGTACAGGCGGGATAAGGGACTGCGGGGAAGAGGGCCCTTGAGTAAAGCACATAATTAAAATGAAACTGTTCCTTTTCTGTAGCCATTAGCTATGTGAAAGGATCTCTCTCAGAGGGAGAGCTCAGTGACTCCAGGCAGAGACACTTGCTTCTACCAGCAGGCCAACACATTTATAGTAATATTAATTATTATATGGCTCTCTTAGCCTGCAGCAATGTTCAACATTTAGATGAAGATTTAAAAAAATTGAGAAAAGTGAAAGGAATTTTTGCATGACGCAGGACATGATACATGACGTTTGGTACTCAGGATTAGAGCTTCTGTAGAAAAAGCATCTCGAAATAAATTACTACCAGGAAGCAGTTATGCTATTCTCTATATATATGTAAATAATGCAAATGTCTATGTAAAAATGTGGTGCGTATTTATTTACTCACCACGATTAAATCAACTCCAGTTCAAGTGACAAGAAGCTGGTAATAGACAATGGGTGTTAAAATCCTGGGCATTTATAGTAATATTAATTATTATATGGCTCTCTTAGCCTGCAGCAATGTTCAACATTTAGATGAAGATTTTAAAAAATTTAGAAAAGTGAAAGGAATTTTTGCATGACGCAGGACATGATGCATGACGTTTGGTACTCAGGATTAGAGCTTCTGTAGAAAAAGCATCTCGAAATAAATTACTACCAGGAAGCAGTTATGCTATTCTCTATATATATGTAAATAATGCAAATGTCTATGTAAAAATGTGGTGCGTATTTATTTACTCACCATGTCTGAGTTTACTGAAGTATAGAATTAACAACTGTTTTCAATAAGCAGGCAGCAGGATTCCCTGGCACAAAAGCCTCCATGCTATTAAAGATCAATTTATGCTGCCAAGGCTTTGATGTGAGGCAGTAATGGAAAGAGCTTCTCGTTTTGCCTTCCCCATAAAAAGGTCAAAGAGACCTGTACGTGTTAACCCGGATCTCGCGATCGCCCACAAAAAGAAAGTCAGTCGTCAATGATTGTTTTATAGATAGCACAGCTTTATAGTGCTGTAATCACATTGCACTTAGCGAGAAAACTAAGGTAGTTTGTTTCCAACATTGCAGGAGGAGGCCAAGCATAACAGCTTTTGACTGCATTATACTGATAGAAAGTCACATTAATTCACACCAGCGCTTTGTGAACAAGTTCTGCTATACAACAAGACCTTTTATTTGAATTTACTGCGATTTCACACTGGCGCCCGCACCAAAGCTACACATCCATTATGAGCGCCGGTACAGCAGTCCATAAGCCTAAATGCATTTTATAGGGACTGTCTCAAAGACATAGAGCACAATAGCTCGGAGTTTCCATATAACAGACAGTTTTAATGGCCCTTTAAATGTGAAAGTGGGAGCGGCGGATTTCAATGGCACTCCAGGAGAATGGTGCCTTAATCTGAAATAATACTGACATACATTAAGAGCTTGCTTGTAAAAGCTATATTAGTTTATATCGGGATGGAAGCACTTGTAAAGAGGAGAACGGCGCAGCTCAAGGCGAGAACTTAGATGAGCATCCATTCAAAGTTATTAACAGTGTGATGGTATAAGGAGATGGTGTGTTTTGCTAAGCATATTCGAGAGAAAAAAAACACTGGAAGCACAAAACAGTACAGTTTTGGTAGAAATTCAGAGGTTCCTCAGAGGTGGGAACAAAGTTCGAGTAATGGGGTAAGCGTCCTTTGAAATCTTGACTAGACTCTTAAAATAGGTTTTGAAGCTTTTATAGGATTATCGTTAGCACATGTAGTCAATTATTTCTTTTGCCCACTTGCTGAAAAGTGCTTGCCGGTGTTATGATAAAATTTTACAAGTCTATTGAACTATTCCCACAGGCTCGGCCCACAACCCAATGCAGTCAAACACAAAGACCGACACTGCCGCATTGGCCTTTTAACGGCGCCTTTCGCAAACCCCAATACCCTTTTCATCTAAAACCCTGCTTTGAACAGCTCGACTGACCCTTCGCTTCCAGTGGAAGCCCATGGGATTCTGTTGCTATCGGCTTCTGTTCTTCCTTAGTTACGCACTACAGCAGCTGTGGAGCTCGACAGTAATAAAACCTGGAACAATTTACCAGCTTTTATTGTTCTTCTGTGGCGTTTCAGCACAGCTAACCTGTCCTCCAAGGAGCCGAAAGAGAGAGTGAGAATCCCAATAGAGCGCCAATGAAAGAGGATCTCATTTACCTAAAAGCGCTTATAAATTTTTAATTTGCTTTAACAAGTAAATTAACAAGTCCCTCATTCGGGAAGTTTTATGGCTGCCTGCCACCGAGGGACAGCCATGAAAGTTTTATAGATAATCCACTAGTGTGCTAGGCTGCTTATAATAAATTGTCTATTTCCTTCTGCAGAGTCAAATCCCTCAGTTTCTAATGACTACACTTTAAATGTCTCCTTCTCTGCTTTCTTTTTTTAGCACGATATAATGCCTGTTTTAGCATTGGAGCATACGGTGGCCTGTAGAGGCAGAATTATCCTGTTTCTTGTGGAGGTGAGGAGGGTCTGGTCTATATGAGTCAATGTTGGCTTACATTCAGTAGACCATATTAAATACTCTAGCCTCCATCTTCAAGCAGGTCTCTGTGATTGGCTGACAAGTTAAAGGGATAAGATTACCCAAAAATGAAAATTCACCCTCATGTATTTCCAAACCTCTTTGACTTACTTTCATCTGTGAAAAACAAAAGAAGATATTTTAAAGAATGTTTCAAAAAAATTAAATATCTAATATCAAATGAGATATCCAAAACAGCTTGACATGATAAATAAAAATGTATTGTGAAATCGTAATCATTAATTGCCTTGGTTTACCAATCAGCTGTGGAATAATAACTGTAACACTCAAATCTTCATGTAAGGCTACAAAATTAATAAAAAAAAGATTTGATATCGCAATATGGCTGAGTGTGATTATCAAATTGCAAAAGCTTTTAAATAAAAATGTGCACTACGTGTGAAGTGTGGCAACTTGTGATCCACACAAACGCATCTTTGCATCTGCTTGAGTTTGTGGTGCTTATAACATGCATGTGGGAAAATATCATGCACCTGCATCTTCCCTAACTTGTAATCTCCTTGCAATTTTCCGCTAAAATAAAAGCTTGATGGTTTGATGTTTGAAAATGTAAATTTACTATTTATAATTTTGTTTTGTAAAATTATTATTATTAATTGCATATTTATATAAATATGTTTATCTTAATATAAATATAATATTTATTTAACTTGTATAAACGTATCACTGCATCTAAACCAACAACATGCCTATTAGATCCTGTACCCACTAAATTACTGAAAGAGTTGTTACCTGTAGCAGAAGAACTGCTTCTCAATATTATTAACTCGTCGTTATCTTTAGGTCACGTCACAAAATCATTCAAGCTCGCGGTTATTAAGCCTCTTATTAAGAAACCACAACTAGATCCTAGCGACTGGAGTTTATATTGCAATATATTGTTTATATTGGAGTATATATTATATATGGCAAATTACAGATCCATTTCAAATCTTCCTGTCCTAGGTCCTCTGCTATTTTCAATATACATGTTGCCCCTTGGTAATATTATTAGAAAATACGGGATTAGTTTCCACTGTTATGCTGATTAGGGCTGTCACGATAACTGCAATATTGCAATACCACGCTATTGACGAGCAAACCGCAGAGGAATGGAAGAACCGCAGCAACCGCGATTTTTGCGGGTTATGCCCTTCTCGTTTTACACTTCATGAATGTGGACTGAATATTAAACAAGTTAGTAATTATAACATAATGTGTACCATGCTGATTTATACAGAGGCTCCATAGATTTGCACTTAACAAGCCTAAACAGACAGTGAATGAGAGAGAGATCGACTGAGCGCGTGTGATTACTTGCGTCTGTCCTCCAGGCCGAGTCTTATATATTTGTGAAAATAGGTTGTCATGTCCAAGGAAAGTGAACTCTCTGTCTTAGCATTGACGCATAGCTGGTCAGCTGAACCTTCTAAAGTGGCGCTCAAAGTTAAAATTATTTCAACAGCGTGTTTCATTACGTCTCTCTTTGAATGAATGAATCAGCGTTTTTGAACGTGTAGTTGAATGAACGGTTTAAAGACTCACTCAAAGACGGTCCTTTTCCGCCACTTTGTGGCACAACAATCTAACTGCACTGACTGACAGCCCGTCTAGAACGCGCAGGTGGAAATATCAATTGAAAGTCTCTTGTCCAGTCAGATTAGAAGATCAGATCAGAACGAACTGTTATACATATAGGCTAACGATAGCCTAACGATCTTATTGTCAGGTTTATGTTCCGTTATGTGGACCGTTATTTAGTCATTCTCTTCTGTTTACTTCACTTCCTGTTTCAACGCTATTTGGTTTCGGTTTCATTGGTTTCTGAATATGACCTCGTTAGTTATATCGTAACACATAAACACACAGATTATATACGTGTGTGTGTGTGTGTGTGTATGGCGATAATACTGCATACCGCGCTACTGAGCCACTCAAAATTACCGCAAGGGAAATTCCCTCACCGCAGAGGCTCCATAGATTTGCACTTAACAAGCCTAAACAGACAGTGAATGAGAGAGA
Source organism: Sinocyclocheilus grahami (assembly GCF_001515645.1). Classification (NCBI taxonomy): domain Eukaryota; kingdom Metazoa; phylum Chordata; class Actinopteri; order Cypriniformes; family Cyprinidae; genus Sinocyclocheilus; species Sinocyclocheilus grahami. The sequence continues at coordinate 448,100 of NW_015505211.1, forward strand.
GATCGACTGAGCGCGTGTGATTACTTGCGTCTGTCCTCCAGGCCGAGTCTTATATATTTGTGAAAATAGGTTGTCATGTCCAAGGAAAGTGAACTCTCTGTCTTAGCATTGACGCATAGCTGGTCAGCTGAACCTTCTAAAGTGGCGCTCAAAGTTAAAATTATTTCAACAGCGTGTTTCATTACGTCTCTCTTTGAATGAATGAATCAGCGTTTTTGAACGTGTAGTTGAATGAACGGTTTAAAGACTCACTCAAAGACGGTCCTTTTCCGCCACTTTGTGGCACAACAATCTAACTGCACTGACTGACAGCCCGTCTAGAACGCGCAGGTGGAAATATCAATTGAAAGTCTCTTGTCCAGTCAGATTAGAAGATCAGATCAGAACGAACTGTTATACATATAGGCTAACGATAGCCTAACGATCTTATTGTCAGGTTTATGTTCCGTTATGTGGACCGTTATTTAGTCATTCTCTTCTGTTTACTTCACTTCCTGTTTCAACGCTATTTGGTTTCGGTTTCATTGGTTTCTGAATATGACCTCGTTAGTTATATCGTAACACATAAACACACAGATTATATACGTGTGTGTGTGTGTGTGTGTATGGCGATAATACTGCATACCGCGCTACTGAGCCACTCAAAATTACCGCAAGGGAAATTCCCTCACCGCTACAGCCCTAATGCTGATGATACTCAACTATATATCTCAACAAGACCAGATGAAACTTATAAATTATCTAAGCTAACAGAGTGTGTTAAAAATTTAAAAGATTGGATGGACCAGTAATTTTATCCTATTCAATTCGGATAAGACAGAGATATTACTTATTGGACCAAAAAACAGTACACAGAATCTCTTGGATTACAATTTTGCAACTAGACGGATGTACTGTTACTTCCTCTACAGTCAAAAATCTGGGTGTTATATTAGATAGCAACTTGTCTTTTGAAAATCATATTTCCCATGTTACAAAAACAGCATTCTACCATTTTAGAAACATTGCCAAGCTACGAAACACGTTACTTGTTTCTGATGCAGAAAAGCTAGTTCATGCATTCATGACCTATAGACTGGACTATTGTAATGCACTGCTAGGTGGTTGTCCTGCATCTTCAATAAACAAGCTACAGGTAGTCCAAAATGCAGCGGCTAGAGTCCTTACCAGGTCAAGAAAATATGATCATATTACCCCAATTTTACAGTCTCTGCACTGGCTACCTATTAACTTTCGTATCAATTACAAAATATTATTACTTACCTATAAGTACCTTACCTAAACTTAATGGGTTAGGTCCTGCGTACCTAACTAGTCTTCTACCACGCTACAATCCATCACGCTCCCTAAGGTCACAAAACTCTGGACTTTTGGTAGTACCTAGGATAGCAAAGTCCACTAAAGGAGGTAGAGCTTTTTCGCATTTGGCTCCCAAACTCTGGAATAACCTTCCTGATAACGTTCGGGGTTCAGACACACTCTCTCTGTTTAAATCTAGATTAAAGACACATCTCTTTAGCCAAGCATTCAAATAATGCATCTCAAAATCTTGCCTTGGGCTTGTTGTTGTTATTATTATTATTATTATTATTTAGCTTGAGTTAAACAAATCAATTTTGCTTGGTTGGAACAGCAGCTACGCTAATTATGTCTCTATTTGTTTCTCTGTTTTTGCCACAAGATTGAAATCCCGTGGTAACTAGGACACAAGCTTCAGTCTGGATCCAGAACACCTGAGAAGAGATGATGCCAACCCTGAAACAACTTACAGAACTACCACATTTTGCTAAGTTTGATTGCATCATACAATAATTGCTGTTAATAGTGTTCATCGTAATTTTTGTATTGTATTAATATCACAATATATATTTTTTTCATTTGTAAAAATAAAATATTAAATATTTTTTGTAAAAATTAAAAAAATTATTATTATTATTATTATTTTATAGTCATTGTAATAAAATTCACAAATTATTTGGCTACAAACAAGCACAGTTAAAAAATATCACTTTTTAAAATAGCTATTGCTATTTATTTAGAAAGAAGCATCACAATTTGATTTCTTGCCCCCATACTCTCATGGCATATTGCTGTAACACATGTCTGTATATAGGTCAGAAAACACAGATCTTTTGACTTTGTTCCCAATTAGTGAATTAAAAAGCCCTGCATGAGCTTCCTGGACCTCCATCTGAGCGGTCTGGTTTTCTGGCAGCCGGCAGTAGTTAGATACCACTGTGAGCAGTTAACCTGAGTAAGCTTACCCTAAAGACAACAGCGCTTGACAGAAGGATGCAGGGGCCATCATAGCTGGTGCGGCACGGCTGCAAATGTTCCGTCATTGCTTGGACAGCAATTGTGTCACCCGCCAACCCACGAGGCCCTGCTATGACCTCCTCAGTTCTGAGGGCCGGGGGTCTTAACCACCGCAGACAAGCTGCCTGTATCGCATCCGATCTAAAGTAGCAGCCTGTCAACAGGGATCAGGGCTCGGGTCAGGCTAAAAGGCCTGCGTGGCTGTTTATTTAGGCTTACATTACGCCTGAGTAAGTACTGCGGCACGCTTCCGCTCGTACATTGTCACATTTATACTAGATGACCCTGTCCTCACAAAGACTCTGGGGTATATTCACCACCTCTCTCCGCCAACGCTCCAATCGGCATCTACATTACCCCAAAGCCTCAATTTTGTAGGTGACATCACATCCTAAATGTCAGCAGAAACAATTTTGCGGGAATACTGCAGCTTTCATCAGCATCTCCCGTTCCCCAAGGTGCGATCGCCATGGAAACATTCCAAGGCCCCCCTCTTCGCGGTCGGTAAGCTCAAGTGACATGCGACGACCTTCGGTGACCTTGTCAGGTGCTGCTGTCATGATGGCAGAAGAGATCTTAACTGATGATTACCATTAGCTTTAACCTGCCATTCATTCCACCTGTGTGAGAATGCAGAGCTTTTAAGAAGCTAAAGAAAGCCAGCATCTCTCAACAGAAGCCTGAGGGTAAATTAACCTTGATGGAAGGAAGAAAAGAGAGATAGATGGAGAAGAAAAAGAGAGGTAGCGGTGGACAGGGAGTAAAAACAGGGCAGAGTGCAATTTAAACCTCATAACTCACACAAAGAGCAGCGTTTACTCACTTTAGCTGTTGCCTCGAGGACAAACCTGAGGATGCATTTATACGGATATAAAACTTAGTGATGTACAATGACATTATAGACAAATCAATATGCTTTTAACATCCACCCTCTGCTTGTGCTCAGCACTACTCCAGTTCTTCTCCTACAAATGGCTCTATAATGTGATGCTCCTGCATACTGATTTATGGGGACAATTCCCAGATTTAATAATGAACTGAAGAGCAGAGGAGGGAAGTGGGATATTACGAGCAACCGGAGACTTCAATTCTCTTAGATCATATCTGAACAGCTAGTTATGGTGCTCAGAATGACAATAAAAGATGAGGTCGTCAGACTGTGAACACCACACATATACTGGACAGCCACGACTAGTCTAGGAATCGGTTTGCCAGACCCTGACAGGAACCCGTTTTTTGGAAAGTATTTACATTAGATGTGTTTTTACCATGCAAACTGTCTAGCTACTAAAACAGAAAACTGTCAGCACGCTAATTAAAAGCACAAACATTAGTTGTTACAAAAGTAAATTAAGGTAAAATAAGAAAATAAGAATAAGTAAAAAGTTATAATAATAATAATAAATACATAGATAAAATAAGAAAATGATAAATAAAATAGGAAAATAAAAATAAATAATTAAAGTATATATACATAAATAATAAATAAATAAATAAATAGACAAAATAAGAAAAAAGATCAAATAAATAGTAAAATTTAAAAATAAATATGGAACAAGAAATTAAGAAGAAACTAAGAAAAAAATAAGAAAGAAAAATTCTAAATAAGTAAATAAATAAAAAGTAGGTAAAACTCTAAAATATCCATAAAAACAGGGCACAATGTAGTGTATTCACTTGAAGGAATTTTCCGTATTTATTTTTTACATGTGTTCGACCTGTATTTTGACTTTTGCACTTAATTTTGTTGTGTTTTAGGGTTAATGGAAATTAAGGGTAACTTGAATTGAAGCAAATGCACTGGGTCTTGGAAGCCAAGTAGATATTTCCCAGAATGCAGCAGATGCGTAGAGGGCAGACCGTCACAGAGAAGCCAGATCATTTAAGCTAGCAGGCCAAGTGCTTATCACTACATAACATTTCATCAAAGAAATTTGTGTGCAATTAATTACATTCCCAGGCCTCCGCGATCCGGCCGTAGTTGTTACTCGGCTATCGGCTTTCAGGGCTCGCCATCTCACTAAGCCTCGCTCACGGTGCCAAGTCACATCCCCCAACACCAGCCAGCCTCAATAAAAGAGAAGGAAAAAAATCTCCTCTCTTCTCGGCTTGCAGGGGCTCTCATTCCTCTTTTTATTGCCATTTATTTTCCTCTAGGAATTCACTGCCAGTATATTGGCAAGCCTTCCAGTAGATGGAAGCAATGAAATTTAGCGCAGACACTTAACACCGGGTCAAGCCATGCATGCGGCTCATGTGTGGCAGTAATATGATAAACAGGGATATCTAGTGTGGTTGAGGCCTCTTTTTTTGTCCATCTGTCTATGATGAAAGTGCCAGGGAGAATGTGCGGCACTGGTGTGGAATGCTGTTTATTAGTCGGTTTCTATATTTATACATTCTTTATGGCCTATTTACATCCGTGAATGTAAACAGGTCAGGACCGGAGTGTCACCTAACAGCCCATACACACGTGCAGAAATCTCTAGCAAAGCATTAACATGCTAAACAAACCAACGGAAATGGCTAATGGAAAGTTTAAGTGTTTCCACTCCATTATCACACAGACAACAAACAGAACACGACACAGCTTGAAACAAAATGGTGAATTATTACACAAGTCATGTTGCATCAAAGCATCTTTCTAACTGCAGGAGCCGTGGCCTAGTTTATTCAAATCCAGATCCAGTTTTTTTCAAATGCGGTTTGCCTCCATCATTTCATTCCATCTCTCCAGTATAATATAAGGATAAAAAACATGTAGGGGGGGAACTATACATTTTTGTCTGCCCTTACTATTAAAAAAAGATTGCCTGTTTGGGGTTAAACTCTTATAACCCTTGCAGTAAAATTCTGTGTTTGACTGACTGACACAATAGCATTCACATATAATCACAGTGCAATAAAGCTAGATAAGAGCCACTAGCCTGATAGTAAATGTGGGTGTGTGATGTGTAAAAGCACAGGTTAAGTGATTAAGTGAAGTGAAAGATTGTGAAAAAAAAAAGGTTTTAAAAAATGGTTTTATTTCTTGCCTTTATTGTTTAAACCAGGGCTGCCCAAACTCGGTCCTGGAGGGCCGGTGTCCTGAATAGTTTAGCTCCAGCCCCAGTTAAACACACCTGAACCAGCTAATCAAGCTCTTACTAGGCATACTAGAAACTTAAAGGCAGGTGTGTTGAGGCAAGTTGGAGCTAAACTCTGCAGGACACCGGCCCTCCAGGACTGAGTTTGGGCAGCCCTGGTTTAAACAAAAGATTACATTAAAAAATAAGGTCATAATTATATACTGTATATATATATATATATACATACAAACCCGATTCCAAAAAAGTTGGGACACTGTACAAATTGTGAATAAAAACAGAATGCAATGATGTGGAGGTTTCAAATTTCAATATTTGTGCAGACTTTATTATGGGAAAACATGCATGAGGCCCTGATCTGTTTTGATGAAAAATTCTCTAAGCATGATATACACCATTAAATTCTTCAGGTGTGTGTTTTTTTTTTTTTACAGTTGCCTTTAAAGATAAGGCGTATTATAACCCAAGGCTCTGGGTGGGCCATTCTGGGAATGCGGGACACAGGTGATCAGTGTGTGTTTCAGAGTATACGATTTACACGGTGTTTAAAATAGCTTCCTGCTCTCATAGACCTGTCAGCACCTACATCACAGACGGAGAGAAAACCAGGGCTGGGGACAAACTGTCCCACCTGTGTCAGCTACAAATTACAGCATTCCCAAGAGCAGTTCTTGCCTTGGCCCCATTTCTTCTTGCTTCATAGTTGTGCTGCTATTTTGTGTCACATTAATATTCAAGTGTGAAATTATAACCAGAATGACAGAAGACAACTGTTTATTTGTTGACTCTCAAGTTTATCTTAACCAAGACCGTTATCGTCCAAGTTTGACTGCTTGACCTTCTTAGCCACGCATGTCATCTCTCTGTTTGTGTTTAGGACTGCTCTTCCTTTAGCGAGTAATGGACTTCAGAACATAAATCACAGTCATATGCTTTTTTCAATCTCATGCTTCCTCCATTCAAACGCAAACATTAATTCCCCTAAATACATTTACATACACACCAGTGTTATTTTAGTATCATTGATATACTATTATAGTTTTAGTTAATATTATGAATTAGATGTTATTTTTGTATTTTCTGCTTTAAGTTTAGTTAAAGTTTTAGTTTATTAAAGTATTACTTTTTTAATTTGTCTGTATATTAGTTTATAGTTGACAGTAAAGATATTTATAATGTATATTTTACAATTTATAACTGTCTATTTGTCAAAGAATCCTGAAAAAAGTATAACTGTCTCCACAAAAACATTAAGCAGCACAACTGTTTTCAACATTGATAATAATGCTTCTTAAGCAGCAAATCAGCATATTATAATGATTTCTGAAGGATCATGTGACACAGAAGACTGAAGTAATGACTGCAGAAAATTCAGCTTTGCATCACAGGAATAAATTACATTTGAAATATGTTCAAACAAAAAACAAGTTAAATGCAGTTTTGGTAAGCATACGACACTTCTTTCAATAGTGAGAAAATCTTTTTTCTCAAAGTTTTGAACAGTAATGTACTATAATATTATATATAATATGAATGTGTCTTATGTAAATGCCCCCTAACACACCCAATTAAGGTCATGTGAACCTGAAACCAGCCCAATACAAGTCTAGTTATTTAAGCAATCTAGTTTTTCTGCCAAACATTTCTGTTCCTTTGCCGCCAGACAATGGCAATCTTCATCGTCTCTGTCTGCCCATGATAGGCTTTTCTTTTTATTATTATTTTTTTCTTTACAGGCTCTTAAGGCCACAAATGTCAACCAGAGGAAGGCAATTATGAGACTAAAATGACTTCCTTACTGTTATCAATCCACTCGGTGGACCGAGGGACTGCTTAAAAGCCACCATGTAATGGGGCTCAGTTAGACTTTTCTCCTGGGCCTCCGCCAAGGCTGCTAACCTTGCTATTAAAGGTCTCGACAAGCTTTGTCAATGCAATCTGCTGAATGCTTTGAGTGACAAGCGATCGATACACTCCACTCTCTGGGGTCATCGGTGGTGATAGAGCCCTAAGTAATAACACAACCCTGGCTGCCTCCTCCAACTTAAACGCTTCCCCTGACACAATATTTTTGTCTCCGAGCTTGCAAGCTAAATTTTCGTGCCAATCGAAAAAGGGAGGATGGGAGGGAGGAGGTGGAGGAGGAGAGAAATGGAAGGAGGGTCTGACAAATGGCTGTATGTGTGTGCGTGCGGATTGAGAGCGAGGCGCGGGGGAGGGAGATGGGGGCGCAGAGAGCTCAGATAAATCGAAAATGACTGGCTGGCGAGTTGTAATCTGCCAGCGCCGAACCCCCTGTAGCAACAAGCCAAATGAAAAAGCATGCTGACAGACCACAGAGATGGAGGGCCTGCGGTAGACTGCAGGAGGGAGGGAGTGAGCGAGCGAGTGAGGGAGGGAGGGAGAGCAGTGGAAAGGAGAAAGGAAGTGAAAGCCAAGTCAGAGATATTGTGAGGAGAAATGCTTGCTCTCATGCTTGACGGAGAGTTTGCTGCACTGTCATATACGATGAACCGCATCTGAAGTCATTTGTGGATGTTGAGGCAGATTTCTATATAATATGCAATAGAAACAAAGCTCTACAACAGGAAAATACATCTCAATTAGCCCGGTTTATATCGTTCTACCATTAAATATAAAATCAATTACACCTGAATGCAATTTCATTTTAATTAATTTATCTTATAAGATGTGCTACTAGTGTTTTAATTGGGGTTCCACACTCTAAATGCATCCGTGGACTAAAAAAAGCTCCTATACGCTCATTTCTCACCTGGCGTCTCTGAGAAGCACACAATTTAACACACTGCACTCACTCACACCCACACAAAGGCAGCTGTCCTGTCCTCTACCAGCAGGTGGAAAACATTCTGACATCGAACTTCAACACAAGAGCTCCACCTACAGCAAATTCTGCTCCACCCACACTCCACACTAATCCTTCTTTGTCTGAACATGAAGATCCACCCATCTAGAGGCTGCACGTTCTGTATTTACTGCACAGAGGGGTGTCAAATCTGAGGCTGACCATTAATTGTAGATCATGGGGCCAGGATGAATGGGAATGTCAATTGCATTCCACCCACTTCTCATCATTTACTGTTCCCATTCCACAAGAGTATAACAAATTACTATACTACAACAAGGCTAAACAGTCCAGATTTGTAATTGGCCTCACAATATAAATATTTACAGACTTCATATATAAAATTATATATACATACATATATATA
>NW_015505211.1:458158-485437 GCF_001515645.1 Sinocyclocheilus grahami
TATATATATATATATATATATATATATATATATATATATATATATATATATATATATATATATATATATATTTATATTTAGCCATGCTTACATCATAAAACTGTTTTATATTTATAATGTACAATATTTATTATAAAAACAAAACATTTATATTTCTCATAAAACATTCAGTATATATAATATGTGTGTATTTTAAAAACTTCCACAAAAGAAATGACAATAACAACAATAATACTGTTTAAAATATGTTTTCATAGAGAGAGAATAAAAAAAGTGCTGCAAAAAAGACAATAAAAAATTATTATATGTATATATAGTAGGCCTAGGCGATAAAACGGTATCGATATTTATAGATGGTACACCTTCTTCGATAACGATATGAAAAATGTTCGATATAGTGCACGATATAGGCACATGCTATGAGTGACGCAGACAGCACACACAAACACGAACACATGCTGAATTGAGTGCTGTGCCTGCCTGTGATGAGGAGATTATGAATAAAAAAATTTATTTGAATGTTTTGTTAGTCTAGCCCACGAGACGCTCCACTGCTGCGTTATTCATTCAAAATATTAGAGAAATATAGAAGCTCAATGCGGAGAAGATCTTGATTAGGTTAAAACTGAAACCAAGCCATTCACACAGATGCATATTAAGTGCATTTTTTAGACGGACAAATATGACTGCTGCAATTGCGTCTCACACAAGAGAAGCCATGCAAAGTTAAAAGTTTAAACTTTTAGAAAACACGTTGCAAATTTGTGGAGGTTTATTCCTTTTCACTGCGTCTTTTATGTTTTAAATGCAATCTGCGTGATGGCTGATTCGGCTCTTTATATTAAGCAATGCATAAATACATGATGCTGTTTTGTTCATAATTGCTTATGCAATTTATGAAACTATATTTGATTTATATGATTTAATTTAGACGTAATGCAAGTTTTTTTATACAGTTTTTTCCTTGCGTTGACAATTTAATACGCTGCATTATTTTGCTAATTGCACCCTCCTGTGGCCTCGGGAGACAAGTCAAAAGTTTTATTAAAGAAACACTCCACTATTTTTGAAAATAGGCTCATTTTCTAACTCTCCTAGAGTTAAACAGTTGAGTTTTACCATTTTCAAATCCATTCAGCCGATCTCCGGGTCTGGCGCTAGCACTTTTAGCTGTAGCTTAGCATAGATCATTGAATCTGATTAGACCGTTAGCATCTCGCTCAAAAATTACCTAAGAGTTTCTATATTTTTCCTATTTAAAACTTGAATCTACTGTAGTTGAATCGTGTACTAAGACCGACGGAAAAGGAAAAGTTGCGATTTTCTAGGCCGATATGGCTAGGAACTATACTCTCATTCCGGCGTAATAATCAAGGAACTTTGCTGCAGTACCATGGGTGCAGCAGGAACAATGATATTACGCAGCGCCTGAAAATAGGCTAACTTCCGTCAACATAACCAACGTGACCACCTGCTTGCACAGGGAGCGTGCTGGGGACTATTTTCAGGCGCTGCGTAATATCATTGCACCTGCTGCACCCTTAGGACGGCAGCAAAGTTCCTTGATTATTAAGGCGGAATGGGAGTATAGTTCCTAGCCATATCATATTTGTACATAAACACATTATTGCAAAAAAAACAAAAATAAAAAAAAACATCATACACAAACAATAACTTTATAAATTTTTCATTCTTTGCAGACATTTTTAGGAAGCTGGATTATTTTTTCTGTCATGCATAATTTACATTCTGAGCTCCAGAAGAATGAGAACAGAATGAACTCCTCTTGCTTTTCTGAATACAAAGACAGGCTACCGAGGGATTGTGGGATGCGTTGACCCCTAGCCTGCCAGCGCTCATATCCTCAGCTCACACTGCATGGTCAGACTGACTAACCGGCCTCGGAGACTCTGTCTTATCACTGACTCAATAACCTTGCCTGTAAAACAATACGAGACAGGCTTGTACACATCCCACACACACACACACACACACAGAAGCATACAGATACACACACACACACACACACACACACATACCCTAGGAGCAAAAAAAACAAACACTCAAGGCTGTGAGCAATACTCCAGACAAACACAGCTTTTTCATGAGCTATTCACAAATTCATATGCATATCCAAACTCTCTCTCTCACACACACATACATTTTTAACTTGAGGGGAGGAAGCTTTGCCATGTCATTCAGAACCACCCCTCGCCACGGAAAGTAAAGAGATGGCAGGAGGGATGTAAGTGAGAAAGGGCGAAACAGACAGAACAAATTCAGAGCAGGCGATGCCTCCTCCCGTTTTTTCCCCCCAATTTCAGGACCCCACGGCTTCCCGGCGGATTGTGTCAGAGAAAGCCATCTCCTTCCCAGCAGGCCGTCTATTCCCCTGCCTGGGCGCAACTTCCCCTCCTGCCGCCCCACTTCCTGGCTCCCCACACTGCGCTATCTAGGAAATCACGGCCAACGGCAAACCATTTGTCTCTGCGGTATGTTCACTAAGCGTTCGCTGCCCTGCAGAGGGACAGAGCAGGATGCGAGCACATTTCCTCTCAGTAAACACAGCAAATGAGTTTTGCAACCCTGCGAGCGGCAATTTGGTGAAGGAATACAAAGATAGGAAACGCACCAATCAAAACTGTTTTGTGAGCCTGCATGAGAAAATTAGGTTTTGCTGTCATTTGAGATGCCCAGATAACTCGACTTTGTCAAAAGAGCAAACAAAAGTCTTTCCTTGTTATATCAACACGATACGTTGGAAACAAAAAGAACACAAACACAGAATTTGAATGTAACATAACCACACTTTTTCCTTTTGTCAGTTAAATAACAGTTTGTTTGACCTTTTCGGCAATGTGATTCAAGGATGAGTCTTGTACAAACATCCTCCACAGAGGCAGTCAGGTAGTTAAGGGAGTTGAAAAATACATACAGGATTTCCACCTCCATCAATGGCACGGCCGTGAATGCATGCCTGAGAGATAAGTGAGGCTTAATTAAGCTTTGTTACATCTAATGAGGAGTGAAAACAAACACATCATGCATGTCTCTGGACCTTGGCTGAGGCTGATAAGATTGACTGCCCTGCAAGTGACTGATATCAGCATGGCACGCTGTGTAAACATCAGGGAAGAGGATATATCATGTGTGGGTGTGTGTATGGTTAAGAGTTATGCGTTTAAAATGTTTGGTGCTTGTATTTCAGAGGCCTGAACCTATCATATCGCTTCTGCACACTTAAAGAGGTGTCTGTGATAAGCTGCAGTTGGCTGTGCTAAAACATAATTTACAGCTCCTCACGATAACTCTTTTACTGCCTTATGGCACTATTCAGAAAGTTAAACGAGGCTCGGCAACCCTTTAGTGCAAATAAAGTAAATGAAACGAAAAAAAAAATTTGCACATACACACATTATGATAATATCAATCCTGGTTTACAACATTAAATGACAACAGGATATGCCATTCAAATGTCAAAATATTTAAATGTATTTTTTCAGTTAAAAAATAGAAAGATTAAAATATTAAAAATAATTATATTTTATACATTATATAAAACAATTAAGTAAAACGAAATATTATATAAAAGCACTATATAATATTAATGCATAAAAATATTAAATATGCAAAATAAAAAAGAGGGTTATATTTGGCTACATTTTATTTGTCTCCCATGTAGCCTTGCTTGCATCAGAATAAATTTTTAGGGATGGGGAAAAACATTCTACACAGTTTTATTTTAACTTATGATTATGATTTCTAAAGACTAATAAACCATGCACAATAACATTATGGACACACTTTAAGAGAGGGGGTCAGTTTTGATTTCAGATCCCATATTATCTTTAAAAACATTATGATATTGTATTATATAATTAAATTGCAATGTATCTGAATGACTATTGGAGATAAATAAAGAGTCAAATACAGACTTGACTTCTTCAAGACTAACATTAAGGAACAAACAATAAGGAAAAACACAAACACACAACTCAGACTTGAGGCGGACACACCACGGCCTTTGCCCTGGGCTTGCACAAGAGGAAAATGAAAGCCAATCGTTGTATGAATAATGCAGAAGCATGCAGAATGCAAATGCAAATGCAGGACACACAGGATTTATTTTAAAGCCTAGAGCCACAAACAGGGATTTTAAAAGAAAGCAATTGAAGGAAATATGAGGTGCACTCTCTAAGGTGCATGTGAGCTTATAGAGGGGTGACATTTAACTTTCTGATGAGAAAAAAATCATTCTGAACAGGGTTACACTGAGTTAGTGTGCATATAATAGTGCACACAACAATGCTCTACTGCACAAGCACTTGTCCTTGAGATGCAATGAACACACAGAGCATTAATCCTGCTGAAATCAAACTTGCCTCTATAACATACAGAATGTGTCTGTAGTCTGTATACGTGGATATCAGGTATCTATGAAGAGGATGTTACCTCTCTGCTGACCTCTAGGTGGTGCTACATGATCACTGATCAAATCAGGGTGAGGCAGAGGAGGATGAGGCAGGATGGAGAGGAACCCAGGGACAGAAATACACAGAGAGAGGAGTATAAAATAAGCAGAAAATAAAAGTCAGCCATAACAGTCTCACGGGTTATTTCTATTCTCTTAGAGCGAGCATGGGTAGATATAAATGTGCCTGTGAGGCAGATAGAGAGACAGAGAGGAAGGAAGAGAGGCGTGTCATTGCATATAAATTGCTGTCCTTTCAGAATAACAAAATAAAATTTAAACCACGTTCAAAAATGTAAGGTTAAGGCTCAACTACAAGGATTTTATCCAGATGCTGTGGAAGTTCAGATATATACTTGCCCTGCCAACAATTCCAATGGCACCATCCAAATAAATTAATAAATACAAATTTTATACAATAAATACAATATATAAATTATAATTACATTGTGCATTCATAATAAATATTAAAAATATGTGCCTTACAAAAATAAATACAAAACCTGTTGATGCTACAAAGATGATAATGCAGTACACACACACATCCTTAATGTTGTAATGTTATAGCATGGAGAAAAAAATTACTATGGAAGTTAAAGGGATAGTTCACTCAAAAATGAAAATTAGCCCATGATTTACTTACCCTCAGACCATCCTAGGCATATCTGACAATCCTCTTTCAGACGAACACAATCGCAGTTACATTTAAAATAGTCCTGGCTCTTCCAAGCTGTATAATGGCAGTGAATGGTGTCCCTGTTTTTGAAGCTGAAAAAAGTGCATCCATCCATCATAAAACTACTCCACATGGCTCTGGGGTGTTAATAAAGACGTAATTAATAAAGTAATTAAAAAACGATGCGTTAGTGTAAGAAAAATATAGATTTTTAAACATTTATAAACTGTAATCTCCAGCTTCTGGTCGCTCAAGCAAGCGCGTTCATGGCAAGGCGTTCGAGCGTATGACGTAGGCGTAGCGGAAGGCGTAAGGTAAGCGCCGGGAAGGGAGTGACGAACAAAGCCACTAGAAGGCAAGCCTGCGACCTTTAGCCAAAAAAGCATAACGGCTAATGCTAGCACTTCCGGTTTGCCAGTACAGAGGCCATCTTTTTTTTAATGGATGTCAATGGAGGAGAAGCTTCACTACGCTGAATAAACAGCTTTTTAGAGAAAACAGCTTATCATTTAATGAATCGACAGCCTATCGGCTAATCTCCAACATGTTTTACACTAAACAATACTTTTGGATTGAACTATTTTTAGAGTTTACACCGTTTTATAAGAGAAGTCACTGACTTTTTGCGACAGGTGGGATATAGCTTACGGCATTTCTCATTCATTCCTATGGTATCTGTAAACGACGACTGAGTGTCTCACAACCCTGACTGAAATTCAGTGACGTCAAGGCTGTAATGTGTTAAGGCATACGTGATCCAAGTTGACCGCTACGCTTTCTCCAATAGTAATACAGATCCTCTTATCTCCCTATACTAAGACAATCTCTGGTGACAAATGCAGAAGCACAGAGGAGAAAGCAAAACAAAACACCTGTCATGAACTAGTACTACAAATTCGATATAAGGCAAGAGGAGAATGAGTTTTTTGCCCAGCCATATTTTTGCCCAGCCGTTTTTTGCCCAGCCCCCCCACCAGTTCCTTGTATAGCTGCAGGCTAATTGGTGCAATTTTAGATAATTATTATTAAAACCTGAGCAGCGTGGGCGCTTTGACAGATAATTCCCCGGGGGCGGAGGGTCCGCTTACACTAAGAGCACCAATCAAGGCTCGGCATCACGCAAAGCATTTCCTTTGTTTTGCTCTGTGTTGCTGGAGAGTGTTATAAGAGAGAGAGAGAGAGAGAGAGAGAGAGAGAGAGAGACAGACGGGGAGCTCGCACACACACCGTTACACTTCAAGCCAAACACAAATACAGAACGGATGCGATGTACATATAGGTCACGATAACAACTTTTTGTTGTGCGATATATTGCCCCAGAAATAATTGCGATAAGTGATATTATTGTAATTTTAAAGACCATTTTATGCCACTGAATATATAATCATAATGTAACTAAATAATAATGCAAGAAGGCCTACACACTTCCAAATGACAACAAACTTTACATTTTTAAGAATATTTAGATAATGAAAATTAAGTATCAAGATATTAGATACCTTAAAAAACCTGAATAAATAGTAAATAAACATTTTCTAACAAAAAGTGCAAAGTAACAAGTAGAAAAAAAGAAAAATACACAAAGAACTTGTATGGAGATTTTTCCATCTACAGATTTTTCCCTGACCTTCTTTTCGCTGTAAATTAAGTGTGCACACTATTGCTGAAAAACACAATCACTACTTAGCAGACAGATGTCCATATGCACAAAGGCACAGATCCCTAAACAAGACCATATCTGCAGATTAAACTTTGTTTGTAGAAGCATTTAAAAAATTTGAACTAGCACCTCATGACTACACCACATCATGTACGAGAAGCTGCAAAAGACACAGGCGCAAGTGGAATGTACAAAACATGGTGACATTCATTTTTTAATTAAATATAATGGGAGATATATTGCATCACCAAAAATGATTGAGGTCATGTACATATTTTGCGTGATAAGTCGATATATTGATTATTGCGACAGGCCTATGTACATATACAGACAACTGTACAGCACCGCACCGTAAGTTGGCTATATCACAGACAGATGCTCAGTCATCTGCTTGACAGTAATGCAAACAGCTCTCCAGGTTTCTTAGTGTCCAAAACTTCAAAGCTTTATTTCAATAACCACACAGACAGCTACTCACACACCAGCATATTCTTTTCTCACATACAAACGTGAAGGCTTCATCCAGCTTTATATACTATACCGCTTAAAAGTTTGATTTCCAGCAAGATTTTTTCAGCAATGATGATTTCAAATGATCAAAATTGAGAGTAAATAAACTTATAATGTTACAAAAGATTTAAATTAAATGTTAATTTAAATTAAATGTTGTTCTTTTTAACTTTCTATTCATCAAACAATGAATAGAAAGTTTCCACAAAAATATTAAACTAAGCTGTCAACACTGATGATAATAATAAACGTTTCTTAAGCAGCAAATCAGCATATTAGAATGATTTCTGAAGGATCATGTGACACTGATAACTGGAGCAATGGCAACATACAAGAATGGAAAATTATATATCATACCTACATCATATCATACAATTACATCCTGACACATAAAACACATGTTTTGCATACTATTTACATTTGCAAGTAAGCATAGTAGTAAACCGACTGATTAAACATTCCTCAATTAAAGGCGAAATGTGTCATCTACACATCACTACCATCACCAAACAGGAATGACAAAAATGCTTTTTTTACTCTTGAAAAAAAAAGAGGACATTTTTAAAAGGCTCTACAGCAGTGCAAGTGCCTGATTTCATCAGCTCACCAGAATTAGAGTACCATCTGGACATCTTTAGAAAACTTCTTTGGATTTGCTATGACATGGGATGCATTAATCAAATGCTAAAAAGTACAGCAGTATGCGAATTGGGATGCAGCAACGGACACAAACTAAAAGATGGAAGCATGAGTTCAGCATAAGCTGAACAAGCACTTGTGTTTAAAGCATAGTGATTAACTGAATTGTAACCAAAGCATTTCTAATTACTAATTTTGGGAGTGGGGGTCTGCGCCATCAGTGCAGTTAAGACCCTATTAAGCAAATCACAATGCACTGAAAAGGCTGAACAATGGTGACAAACTGAAGAAAACTGATCTTATAGACGATTAAACTCAATTCAAGAATGAAACTGAAAGAGAGCAGATAAAGAGAGCACATGTATTATTAAAGCTATATCCAACTTCAGATTTAAAGATGAGACAGAAACATTAAAAAGCACTATGATGAGGGTGATTTTTTTAAAAGTCATGAATCCCAGAATCCCAGAAGATATCCTCTATCAGTGAATCAAACTTAAATTCATTCAGCTCCACTAATCCTGAAAAGTTAATCAGGGAAGGCAAATGAGATCCCCAAGCAGTCTCATTTCAGAGCAGACTTAAAGGGGTCATATGATGTTGGTAAAAAGAACATTATTTTGTGTATTTGGTGTAATGAAATGTGTTTGTGGTTTAAGGTTAAAAAAACACATTATTTTCCACATACTGCACATTATTGTTTCTCCTCTATGTTCTGCCTTTCTGAAACACGTTGATTTTTACAAAGCTCATCGGTGTGAACAGCAAGGTGTGCTCTGATTGGCCAGCTATCCAGTGCATTGTGATTGGCCGAATACCTCAAGCGTGTGACGGAAATGTTACGCCCCTCACCATATTGTGATGCCCTGTCCGGCCGGAGCGACGAGACAAAAACATTAAAACCCATTACAAACGAGGCATTTGTTGCATCCAGTGGGGACATTATTACGGATTATAATGACTTATACTGTCTTTTTACGTGTTGCGTTGCAACATAAACATAAAATCATGTCTGCATTTGTGATCGGAGAAATGACAAACAACAAGCGCTACTCTACACTGCTCAAAACTCACGTTTGAATCATCAGTGGCAAATTCTTTAAATATAAAAAAAACGTACTTACAGTTTGTGAGTCAGAACAGCCGGCATTGTAGGCTACTCTGCCAGGATCAGGAAACAGTCCTCCATAAAATGTGCTGCACACATCTGAATATTTGGGTTAAACTGTTCTGGAACAGTGTTGTAAATACAACTTAACCACTGATTTCCCCTTACCATACTGTGATGCCGCGTCCCGGAGCGACGAGACAAAAACATTAAAACCCATTATAAACGAGGCATTTGTTGCATCCAGTGGGGACATTATTACGGATTATAATGACTTATACTGTCTTTTTACGTGTTGCGTTGCAACATAAACATAAAATCATGTCTGCATTTGTGATCGGAGAAATGACAAACAACAAGCGCTACTCTACACTGCTCAAAACTCACGTTTGAATCATCAGTGGCAAATTCTTTAAATATAAAAAAAACGTACTTACAGTTTGTGAGTCAGAACAGCCGGCATTGTAGGCTACTCTGCCAGGATCAGGAAACAGTCCTCCATAAAATGTGCTGCACACATCTGAATATTTGGGTTGAACTGTTCTGGAACAGTGTTGTAAATACAACTTAACCACTGATTTCTAGTCATGTCCTCTTTTCCTCAGCGACTAGCACGGATCAGCTCCAGGCATGACGACGCGGATATCATCCTCTTTTGGAAGGCCAAACAAAGTAGTTTCGCTTTCACAACGAAACACATGGCAGGCTAGAGTGAGCAGAGGCCGGCGGGCTAGAGTGAAAAATTTAAATATGACCCCTTTAATACAGAGCAATAGAGAGAAACAGGAAAGGACCCAGGTATTAGTTGAAAAATAAAGCAGATCCTTTGAGGCTAACGGTGTACATTTATTCTTATTTACCTGTAAATACTCTGCTAGAGGTGAAAATAATATGGATAATTATATTCAGCAAAAACTTCTCCTACTAAAAATGAAATCGGCCTCCACTATTCTTAAGACTAAGCCATGTACAACATTATAGCAGGTACTGTATTCACACACACACAGACTGAACAAGAGCCTGTGGGCATAGGGTTGTCCTCTAAACACCAGACTCTTTTTACTCTTCCTTTCTGGACATAAATAATTCATGAGAACATGTAAATACATTATCTGGTGCATGCATTAATGATCACAGGGAGACTGAGGGTCTTTCAGCTCCCATAATTAATAAAACATGTAGACTATGAAGACTTGACACCCTTTAGTTTTTTCCAAGTGCACACACATAAGGAGAGTTTGCAGTTGTCTGTTAAGTCAATGCGTGTATGAGCGGATCAATAGAGACATCAGTGTTGTCCAATTCTCCTCAAACTGTGATCCAAAGTGATCCACAAGTTGATGTGATGAAATGATCTATGTTAATTATAACAAAAAAAAGGCACACTGAATTAATCAACTAATTAATTTGACTAAATAATTAACTCAACATGAAAGAAAACAGCAGGCTGGTAAACTACAGAATGGTAAAAGTGAAACTATTTCAATATGTAAGGTCTAAAGCAAGGGTAATATTACACACTTTATTTATTTATTATTTTCTTATTTATTGCTTTTAAAATTCAGCAAATGAAAAGCTGTAAATAAAACAACAATTATTGGAGTACATGTATTTTACAAGAAAATACTATTTCAGTCTTTCTACTTAAAAATTCACATTTAATTAAATGTTGCGTTTCTTTGGAATTATGAAATTTACTAGCAATTTCTATGTGAAAACGGTTTCAAATTAAATCCTACATCAATTTTTTTTCAGTGCATACGCAATACATATTCTCTCCTGTCCATCTCATTTAATTTTCCCTCTTACATGGTTTCCTCTTTTCTAATTTATCCACACACAGCACAGGCTCTGAGGACCCAATAAAGTGACAGCTCTGCCTTGTCAGGTCTTTTCTCCACAGAGTTTATGTCACCTAGACAGCCTGTCAATCAAAATGCCAGAGAGATGACAGCTTCTCCCATTCGCTATCGTGTTGCCGCAACGACAGGGTGACCTTTCATTGCCTCAGCAGCTGCCAGGCATCTTTCTCTCATCACATCGAGAGTGAGAGAAGAGGGGGAAAAAAGAGATGAAGGGGAAAACTGAAGGAGAGAGGGAAAGAATAAAAACAGCAGTGCTCCCACAGCGGAAAGAGACTGCGTTGGTCTCAGACTGTTTCAAAGCCGATCTGACAGCATTTTGGGGCCTATGATGTCCAACAATGTGCTTTCTAGGAAGGCAGCTCACTAGGTTTTGAGACACAGCCAGAAAGGCAAGTCAAAATTACTAGATTCTTTATAGTACAACTAACCAAGATTTTACACCAGTTAGTGATGTCTGTTTCATAGATGAATCATTTATTTGAACAAGTTATTTTGAATGATTCAGTCAAAATGATTTGAAAAAGTGTTCATCACTCAATTGTAATTAAAAAAAAATTTTTAAGTATAGTGACGCGGGTAAAATGACAGACTAACTGTAAAGAATCAAACCAGAACACTTAAATTTACACTAAATACAACTATCAAACTGTTTGTTTTAAAGCTTATTCAAAAAAAGAATAGTCAACAACAAAAACGTTCGGCTTAAAAACGTATTTCACTGAAAAAACAAACGCGACATTTGGCTAGAGAAAATCGCTGGAAACAAAAAGAATCACTGAAGTGAACGGATTCTCTAAAATGATTCAGATTTATAACAACTGCTTGTAGGTCAGTGTGATTCTCTACAGACATGAAATCTGAAACTAAGCATCTGAAATCCAAAACGGAGGTCTATAATTTCTGAAACTAGGCTAAGAAAGTGGAAAATGAAAAGCACTGCAAACATAATGACCGCACAATGTATAAAACATACAAACATTCTGAAGACATAAACATGAAGTGATGATAAAGTAAATGAGTGTGTGTGTTTCTGTGGATGGGCTGCTGAAAGTGTGTCATTTTTCTGAGAAACACACACACACACAGGAGGACAGCAGCATCTGGAAGCTGGGAAGGCATCACAGCACACAGGCTGCCCGCTTGCCTTGCTCAGAGAGTGGGAAAAAGCAGGAGGAAATCTGTTTCCTGTCATCCCCCATCTTGTCAGTTTTGGTACAGACATCTTGCATCTCCTCGACCAGCTGTTTGCTGCTCACTCACACAGATGGCTGCTTCTCTTTGATACAAACTCTTTCTCTCTCTGTTCAACTCTCCCTTCATCTCTTTATCGGACACTAACTTTCCTAAAGAGTTACAGAATGTTATCTTCAACAAAAGGCACATTACTACTAGAACAAAGAGCCCAGCATTAAAGATGGTCAGCATGAGAAAGAGGTCAGCTAAAGATGAAAGATTAAACTTTACATTTTATCAATTGCAAAAATGATTTTGATAAGCTTTACAGATTTTGATCATTGTTTACAGTATGTGATGCATAAAAAGAGAGTTTGTTTTTGTATATTTTGTGTGTGTGTGTGTGGTCATGAAAGGCAGAAAGTTAATTTGACAAGTACAGGTACATATTTAATTAAAAATCACAAAGAAATTAAACATGCATGAATGAATCAGTTTACAATAAGATCAATAGCATGCATTTAGAAAATATATAGGCTGAATTTTAAGTCCATGCCAGCTTTAACAAATAGACTAGTTAGAAGCTTTTTCTCAATCTTTTTTTCTGACTGAAAATCACAAGCTGTGTTCAAAAGCTCTGAAAGATCTGTAGTTTTGGGGATTTTTCATCTATCCACTGCAAGAACTCAACTGAGTTTGCGAATTAATCACAATGACATTATTTTGGGCCTCAAAGCCTATGTTTAGCATCAGTCGAAAAGCGTTAGGAAACCTGTTAGCCACTTTGTACCTCTTTAGTGTCTAAGACTAAATAATGAAATATGGACTCCTAAAATCTGTGGCATTTGCATAATTTTTTTTGAAGAGTAAATTAGAGTCTATTTTATTTTCATCTATCAGTTTTATTAATCAATGCAAATAATGTTTTATGGAGCTACTGGAAATATGTACACACAGGGTGTGTCATACAAATCCAAGCTACCACCCGGACAGAAAGCATAGCCATTAGAAGTAGACCACCCATCTCGATTAAACCAGCCTAACATGGCTTCCATCAACAGCAGAGCAATTAACTCTTCATAGAGCTGGGGTAGAATAAAAGCAGCCCATAATCACTAAAATTATCTCTGCATGCTTCTCTGGGAGCGCCGTTTACAATTCACCGTTTTCCAGCCCGCAACTAAAACAACAAAAACATTCTGATGCAAATAAACCAAAACATAGTGCAATGCACAACCCATGAGAAATTCACAATATCTTATTTTCCCTGTTTGTTTTTATACTTGTTTAAAGGAGGGCGGATTGTTTCAGTCCTCTCTTTCACATAAGGGAGTCTGTCTTTAGCCCACACATGTCAGAAGGGGGTAAATCAGTGGCCTTTTGGTCAACAGGGCTGAACCTTCGGCTCTAGAGTTACTCTGCCTTCAGAACAATGCTTGGATGCCTGCCGTAAGTTGAACCTCTTTGATTTAGACAGCGGTGAAAGGGTCATGGAGTACATCCATCCTCACACTAGATGGTGTAACAAAGAGGTGTCCAAGCTTACTTCTGGACGGCCACCTTTCTGCAGATTTTAGCTTCAACCTTAAAGGTGCTGTATGTAATTTTTTTGACTGTACTAAAAACAAATACCATAATATGTTCGCAGATTTATAGAAAACATTCTAAGTTCAAATATGTGTTTCTTAAATAAAAAAAAGAAGCTACAACCAGTTATTCCACGTGGAAGTGTGCATTCAGTGTCGGGATGTCTGTTTTTTTTTTGGCCAAGTGTGATTCTGCCCAATGCCAATGTGAGGCGGGGCCGAGAGCAGTGGGAACGGAGCGAGGCCGGTGGAGTAATTGTTAATGCGCGACACCTGCACCACTCACCGGTCTCGAGTCTCACGGAGGAGCTCCGGAAGGATAAAGAGGAGGAGTGACGACCGTGTTAGACGAGAGAGGACCAGGCCTGGACTTTATTTTGTGTTTTGGTTTCGTTTGTGCGCGGCAGTCGTCCGCGAGGGGCTGTCGCGCTGTTTTGAGTTTATTTTATTATTAAAGTTTGTTTAAATGTTCGCCGGTTACCGCCTCCTTCTTCCCGAACTATGAACTTTGTTACAGTCAACTTACCAAATAGTGTTTTGACACTCCAGGTTGCCAGTTGGCGGCAAACACAGCGTACTGCAGCCATGGAAGCCAGAAAATGAACTGGGTCAGAAATTGCAGATTCACCCCAACCTAAAAAGCCTCGGCATCCATCTTCAAAGTTCTATAACCAGAGGCATATTAAAAGACGGATAACTCAACTCATTAACTTGTAGTCCATTGTCAATTGCGCTCGTTCCTGTTGCATGTCCTCAATCTGGCAACCTGCAAAAGCGGGGAGTCTGAGGAGGGGGGTTTAAATGTTCGCCGGTTCCCGCCTCCTTCTTCCCGAACTATGAACTTTGTTACAGCCAACTTACCAAATAGTGTTTTGACACTCCAGGTTGCCAGTTGGCGGCAAACACAGCGTACTGCAGCCATGGAAGCCAGAAAATCAACTGGGTCAGAAATTGCAGATTCACCCCAACCTAAAAAGCCTCGGCATCCATCTTCAAAGTTCTATAACCAGAGGCATATTAAAAGACGGATAACTCAACTCATTAACTTGTAGTCCATTGTCAATTGCGCTCGTTCCTGTTGCATGTCCTCAATCTGGCAACCTGCAAAAGCGGGGAGTCTGAGGAGGGGGGTGCGAGAAACAACTCTCTCTAATATTCTGAATGTGGACTGCTGTACCCATTTCATCCGCTACCTGTCAATATTACATACAGCACATTTAAACGTTGATATAAAACTGTCTAATGTGCAGTCTAAAAGTTTGTATACAACTCAGTTTTTATTTGAGTGTTTACTATTATATAATTTAGAATAATGAAATTATTATTAAATAAACTATTTCTGTTTTGGTGTTTTGGTTAAAAAAATCTGATCAAAATTTCAGAATTTATTTCATAAATATAATTTCAGTGCAGTTATTATTCACACAAAAAAAACTGGTGACAGACATACAAATAAAAAATAAACAAACGTAATGTGAAAAAAAACGAATTAACTAATTAATTTTTGTTTTTAATACATGGTATATTATAAAACGTGAAACCTTTAAATCTTTATAGCCCACATGCATGAAAATTGCACTAGATTGTTCTGAGAAATGTAACACTTTGTAAAATTTGTAATGATACCACCACTTTTTACTTTAGTTTTAGTGTTTAAAAAAAAAATCAAATTAAAAAAATGCCAAAAACTATGATTGTATGTGAAATTGATTAAAAATAGAATAAAACTAAATAAAAAACTACTATAACCCTGCATCTCTAATATAATTTTTTTGTAATTTTTACATCTCAGCAGTTTGTATGCAGACAATTTTCAATGTAGACAAGTTTCAACACCTGGAAGCACAGTGCAATATCATTCTACTCTGACACACTGAACCCTCACATCTCTGACTTATTAAAGCTCAATTAGTCATCCACTGGTCCGCTACCCACATTTCTCAGTCCATCTCTCTCAGTCCTCATCCATTGCTCTGTTAATCAGCTGTGAAGTGAATATTTATACTCTTTACCCACTTGCGCTCGTTTCATGGCCTGAATCAAAAGCTTTCCCTCAATCTCTACTTTCACACACCAGGGAGCAGAGCAGTCAGGCGGTTGTCATGGTTCCCGTCCCTCATCCGCTCTCCTGTCAAGAGTATGAACCCCATCTCTCTTTCATTTCAAACCCTCTCTTTCCACATCTGTCTAGCATTCACACACACTGAAGTATGAGCTCTGTTAGGTGCCGTGTTAAATTATAGCAGTTCACATGTCACATAAGCACACTTGGGCATTAGAATGTTAGGAGCACAGAAAAGACAAGAGCTGGAGAAAGAAATAGAGACAGGCTTCACAAAAAAAAAAAAGTCCTGTGTGAATGACAGGGTCTTGAACAGAGCAATATGGCGCTGACACTGTAGCACAGTTATTATCCAATACTGGCAATATAAAATATGGCAACATATTGTGAATGGTACATATCACGTTTCACTCGTAAGCAAAAAATAATTCTGAAAATAAATAAATTCCGAAGTAGTTGAATTTGAGTATATATTCTTGACAAACTAAATTTACAGCAAATACAGTACATAATATTCCCCTTAAAACAATCAGAAAGATAAGTGATTCCCTATCCCAGTTTTCCAACTTCTAGGTTGCCCCATATAAGAATGAACCCTGCAACCTTTGTGTAAACAACTGAGCTCTCTAACCATTAGGTACCATCATCCCTGTTTGACCTTCAGTACAGTGTAATGCATCAGGTCTGTGGGTAACTGGATCAAGTTCATATTTCACAGTGCTGACCCTATGCACATGTGACCTTTGATGAGGTTTTGCAATCTAAGAGTTTCTATGAGCAACAATCAAATAACAGAATGACAGATGGACGGATGTCTTTCACAATTTCGGTAACTGACAAAACATCCAAACTGGGTTCACATCTTGTTTTTCACAAAGTAACACCATCACTTTCTCTCTCTCTCTCTCTCTATCTCTGAAGAATAGAATATCAGCTTCTATTAAAGTTTAACACAGCTGACAGGACAGGGGCATGACCTGATTCAGACAGACACACATATATACACAGACAAATCACATGTGATGAATGTTACCATCTGGCTCAGTCTCAGCAGATTTCTCTCGAATAACACAACATATCAGCAATAATGATATCAAAGAAGCTCTTTCATATCACCACGCAAATGCGGTGCATAAGGGCAGCTCTTAAAAGTAAAATAAACGTGTTTAAATTAAAATGTAAACCCTGGCCCTTGGTGGCAGAGTCAAGCTCGATTAAATATTCAATGCTTTAAAATGCAGACATAACTACTTCAAAATGCATGAGAGGGATTTCAAAACATCACACACATACACACACACACTCAGCTATCAATATACCACCATCACTGTTATCAACAGATCAATGGCAGGTTTAAGATTACAGGACTAGCGTGGCTCTGGCACACAGAGGGCTGTGAACCCAGTTAAACACCAGACTGAAGAGTGAACGAGGAAAAATTCAAGCTAAAAAACAAAAAGGCAACAGTACTGACTCACCTTCTCGTTATATTTGAACTTGACATAGAACCAGCTGGACCTAATCATGGTGTCAGCTGTTGGCCCGGAGCGTGCAGTGCACCTAGCGGCAGCGATACAGGTCAGATGGGTCGATCCAGTATCGGTGCAGAATGCCAGAGGATGGAGGTCTGAATGCAGTGGGTCTGCTCCTCCTGCTCAATTCCTCTGTCTGCTTGTGCTTCTTTCCTTTCTGCTCTCTACCTCACTCACTCTCTCTTGCTCGCTTTGCTTTCTGCTTGTGCCTCTCTCTCTCGTTGTGTTGGCAGAATGTCAGCCCAGCTCTTCAAATAAGCTTCAGCTGCGTTCATCGGCGATGGCACATGCCAGAGAGCCAGAGGATATGCAGTCTCTCTCTTTTCAGTCTAGTTCCCCACTCTATGAGTCCCACAATCTGTTTTCTGTCCTTTATGGTTTTGTGACAGCTTGACAATCCTCTAATTGGTGGCAGAGTCAAGCTCGATTAAATATTCAATGCTTTAAAATGCAGACATAACTACTTCAAAATGCATGAGAGGGATTTCAAAACATCACACACATACACACACACACTCAGCTATCAATATACCACCATCACTGTTATCAACAGATCAATGGCAGGTTTAAGATTACAGGACTAGCGTGGCTCTGGCACACAGAGGGCTGTGAACCCAGTTAAACACCAGACTGAAGAGTGAACGAGGAAAAATTCAAGCTAAAAAACAAAAAGGCAACAGTACTGACTCACCTTCTCGTTATATTTGAACTTGACATAGAACCAGCTGGACCTAATCATGGTGTCAGCTGTTGGCCCGGAGCGTGCAGTGCACCTAGCGGCAGCGATACAGGTCAGATGGGTCGATCCAGTATCGGTGCAGAATGCCAGAGGATGGAGGTCTGAATGCAGTGGGTCTGCTCCTCCTGCTCAATTCCTCTGTCTGCTTGTGCTTCTTTCCTTTCTGCTCTCTACCTCACTCACTCTCTCTTGCTCGCTTTGCTTTCTGCTTGTGCCTCTCTCTCTCTCGTTGTGTTGGCAGGATGTCAGCCCAGCTCTTCAAATAAGCTTCAGCTGCGTTCATCGGCGATGGCACATGCCAGAGAGCCAGAGGATATGCAGTCTCTCTCTTTTCAGTCTAGTTCCCCACTCTATGAGTCCCACAATCTGTTTTCTGTCCTTTATGGTTTTGTGACAGCTTGACAATCCTCTAAGAAAATTTAAGGCCAAAAGTCTCTGAATTATTATTTTTTTCACTCGGTTTTCTTTTTTTTTCCTTAGCCAGCCATATCATAGCAATATCACACTCTCATCTACCTTTTATTTTCTGGCATCTTTTGTCTATCTCTCTGTGTCCTCTCTTAGCAATTGTATCGCTATAACCATAAAATATTGACACTTTTCCATATATAATGTTCACTGGGGTCCAAATGTCTGAGACTACAATGAAAATCTAGGATTCAAACTCTAATTTAAACCTGGAAATACATAAACATTTTCGATTTTGAAAATTTGAAACATAAAAACAAATAGTAAGTAAATTGAATAAGAAATATTTCAGATTCTGCACTATTTCTATCCAACCAATTAAATTTTCAGCAAATTTATGACTCCTATATAACCTAATTTATAACCTTGACCATTTTGAATCAAGGGTCAGATTTACTTCTTCCACACAAGATGCTGTTTGGAATACTCTCAAATCACACTGGATAAGATGATTATCAGGGTTACTCAAACTTGTATATACATTTAAATGAAGTAATTTGCTAAATAAATGTGCATGATGTAATGCAACATTTTCTAGCAAAAGGCTAGACTACAGTGCATCAGAAGATCAGACATCTAGTCAGAAATCTATTAATGCTAATTGAACTGACTGTATAACTATTATACTCATACAGTTTTCACTACTGTATCCACTCTTCTATATGTAAATGACCTCTGTTATGATTGGCTAACCTCTTTGCAAGTGAAATACCACTCAGAGTAAATAGCAGAATACTAAACAGTCTTGATTTGTAAACGTGGGTGGTCATATGTTCATGTGCTCATGATTGTGACATCAATACAGCTAACAATTCTAAATGACACATTTATGCAGCTTAGCTTTTACACTCCAATCCACTTCACATCAAACAAAGATAAACAAAACAAATCCAGACTGCAGGGTCACTCCGCTACTGTGCAATTTGTTGGGAAAAAAGTTACATTACTTCATCCATATCTATTTAGCAAATGACTTCATTTAATTATATATCCAGATTGCCTATCCTGAAACAATCGTCAAACCACAAACAAAAAAACCTAACTACATGACTTACAAAACAATTAATCCAATCTGTTCTGTTTGTTTGTGATTTTCACAACTGAAATATAAGTGAGCAGCATTCACTGAAATATTTTAGAAGAGAGTACAGTTCACACAGCCTGTATAACTGCAGTGAAGAAACTAACATTCATCTAAAACTGAGCACCCACACACACAAGTACGCAAAATATAATAATTATGTTTTTCCAACAACGCATTCAACCCTAGTTTGGTTTCAACCCAAATTTGTCAGATAACCATATCAATCTCACACATGCTGCCAAATCCACTATTGCTGCATATAAAAAAGCCAATCAAACATGACTGGCATTTATTAACAACTATTATAATGTTTTAATGTGTCACAGAGTCACAATTTTAAGTGAAATCAACCTAGGAATGGATTACGAAAGAAACACGTGTCCAGACATTCAGCCCTAATCGCTAAATCAATTTCTAAACCAAATTAAATCGCTAAACCCCTAGCGTACCCATGGGCCAAGAACTAAAACAAAGTGGTCTGTCGGTGTGCACTGTGTTTTTGTACTGTCTATTTCCAAAATGCGGAAATAAGATGTGGAAAGGTAGTCTAGGGTCATCAACCGAAGATGTAACGACAAACTTGAAGAAATTAACAGCAGATTTAGGACACACATAAGCCCCAGGGCTGTTTTAGCTGTTGATCCATCCCATGTTGTGCACCGAGACCCATCGCCATGGTAATATTTAGTGACAGGGCATGTGCACGCTCACGATCACATCCACCCACAAACACACACACACACACACACACACACACACACACATGCTACACTTCACTGTGCACCCCGTGGATAAAACACAAAAAGACAGAGAAAAGCAGTAAATAAATAAGATTAGAGAGATGTTCTGGTACCCATTAGAAAGAGACACACAGGCCCCTGAGACTCAAGAAGAGAATGAGAGATAAATAAACACAGCGAGGACAAAATTATTACATAAGAAGTGGCTGTTGTGTACTAAGACTCTGGAAGCACTCATCTTGTTAGCATGTTTATAAAATTATTGTCTTTTGTTCTGTCAACAGCTATTGTTGTCCTATTAAACAGCATAATCTATATCAAATGATCTAATGCAAACCTGATGTCAGTGGCTGTGAGGAACTGCAACGAGCTAATGCTTTAAAATGGCCACAATAACTTTACAAAGGTCATATTATGGCTGTTTCTTGCTTTTCTAAAATAAAAGAGTTTGATACGACTGCAAAAACATGCCAGCTGGTACACTTATGACAACTATGCTGATGTTCAGAGGCTAGTTAATTACAACAAAGGACATACACATAATATTAATTATTAATGGTACACTAATAAATGTTTATGTTGCTTCGCTGGCCGATACAGCAGTGGTCTTGGACTTTATACTGACACCTATTAGTATGGATGTAGCATTGTAAAAACAAATGTATACATTTAAATATAGCATTGCATAAAAACACTATTCACAAGTGTGCGTTAACTAGCAGTAGTTCTTGACTAGTCAAGTTATCTCAAAATGGTGGTCTTTAAATCTGCTCTACACTTTTATAATGCTACAAAAGATTTAGATTTTAAATAAATCCTGTTCTTTCTATTAATCAAAGAACCCTGAAAAACTGCATCATGGCTTCCACAAAAATATTAAACTGCACTATTTTCTACATTGTTAATAAGAAATGTTTCTTGAGAATCAAATCAGCATATTAGAATGATTTCTGAAGGATCATGTGACACTGAAGACTGGAGTAATGACTGATGAAAATTAACTTTTGCCATCACAGGAATAAAATACATTTTACAATGTATCAAAACAGAAAACAGACATTTTAAATTGTAAAAATATTTCCCAATATTACTGTTTTACTGTATTTTTGATCACATACAGTAAATGCAGTCTTGGTGAGCAAAGACTTCTTTCAAAAACATGTAATAATAATTAGCTTTTAGACCACTGATATAACTGCTGTTTTAGTGAGCTTAGTGTACCTACAAGTATAATATATTTATGACATTTCTAGAGCAAAAAAATAGCTAAAGTGAAGGAAAAAAAGTGTAGAATATGGATCCTTTGAAAAAGTTATTACACAAAACACAAAACCACAAGAATTAATGACAATTTAAAATATATTAAAATAAAATCTGAATGCTATTTCACAATATTATTGTTTTACTGTATTTTTCATCAAATAAATGCAGCTTAAGTGAGTTTTTTTTTTTTTTAATAATGATTATGATAGCTTATGTAATTATGAGAAACTGTCCCAAGTCTAAAAACATACACAGTGACCCTAGTTCTACTTTTTAGACAGCAACATGCAGAGGAAAGCAAAAAGGTTCACACACTCCTGCAAAAACACACATACGGCACAGAGTATCGTTTGTGCTTCAGGGTAAGTGCCTCAGGCTTGGTGGAGCAGCAGGAATAAACTTAAAACAATTGAAAATTGAAAATTAAAAAATTAAAACATTAATCAAGGGTTAATAGAAGTCAATGGATAGAAAACTGGGCTTCAAGCTAATGGGTTAAAGCATTAAAAACTGACTCTTTATGACTGATCAAAAAGTTTTATCTATCATGTGTATGTGTCACTCAAGAGGACAAAACTGGGCTATGATGACAAACAAGCACAGGCAAATATTTCTCTAGGCATTTACAACAATGATGCAAATAAAAGTACAATAAAAGCAATCCACACTGACATGTCATTGACAATCTACATATTCCACACAAGATTGCAAATCCCTCACTAAAATTTTGTTCTACTATTTGTAATTTATATAAACCAATTAAACTAGAATTAATTTTGAAGAAAAGAACAACACGGCTTTAATTTGACCTCCACTTGTAATCATCAAAATAACTACCACATTTCCTAAATAAATACAACCCCAAAGTTATTATTATACAGATTTTCATTAAATATTTAATGAAATAGCTATTATTCAATAAAATTAATAAATTCAAACTACTCACAAGCATCATAGTGAAAGACAACCAGTTGCAGTTCTAATAACTAGAGCCCGACCGATATATCGTTTTGCCGATATTATCGGCCGATATGAGCCTGTTGCCGATATATCGTATTGGCGAATATGCCGCCGATATGAATTTTTTTTTACAGAACATATAACGCCGATAAAATGCTTGAAATGGAGTAATTACTTAGTTTGTCCAGCAGAGCGCACTCCATTGTTTGCTACTGGCGACCTGGATGAAATGCTTTAAAGCTTAAGTCTATGGAAAACTACTGAAAATTTGAACGGCCATATCTCCGTTACGGGGATTCGGGGGATCCCTTCAGCTCAAGGAACCCTCTCGAACGTGAATCTAGTGTACGTCTAGAGGCCCGCTTTCGAATGAGACCACCGCCGCGTCGATAGCCCCGGGGGTTCGGGAGTTAGGGGTGGTTAAATTCGCAGTCCAGCGCCGACCGATCAAGCGATCCCGGGGGGCTACCGACGCGCGGAGGGTGGCGTGAAGGGATCCCACGAATTTGGTGGAGATCCGCCGGCGCGTTCGCGAGATAGTGACACCAGTCAACACTTTCTCTTCAGTAAGGAGGTCTCTCAGCATTCAAGCGTTGTCTTATTCGACTGTAAGTGCCCTGCGAAGTGGACTTCACATGAAATTCCGCCATGATTCCAGTTCCAAGGGAATGTACGCGTTACATTCAAAGGGCATTAAAGTGCGCGAGACGTGAATTTATTTTGTATTTATTTACAGAGGTATATTGTCACACTTCTCTAGTAAGTTTCGTCTGTGTGTGAAGACAGTAGCGCAAATCCGTGAATGAATGTTTCGAAGTGAAATAAACGTCAAAGGAATAAAGTTGAATGGAATTGAATTAAAGTTGAATAAACTTCAACTTTACTGTTCAGTGCACTGATGTCAGACTCATTTTGGATAATAAAGTTTATTGTTAAATTGTCACGTCATTATAAGTGTTTCATCACCACATTTGAGTGATCATTGCAAAAAATGTGTTTATGTATATATATTCTGTTTATGTATATACTGTATTCTATATATAGTACCAGTCAAATGTTTGGACACACGAATGGGAAAGTGTCCAAACTTTTGACTAGTACTGTACTATAATATACACAAAGAATATCGGCCGATATATCGATATCGGCCTTTTTGTTCTCCCTAATATCGGTATCGGCCCCAAAAAACCCATATCGGTCGGGCTCTACTAATAACCTTTAAAAACGTCTTAAAAGTAAATATCACTAAAGGCCACACTAACCACACTAAGATGAAAACAGCAAAAAGAAGAACCTGTTCACCCATACAAAAGACCTGGTCACTCGTAAAACCAGCTGCACGGCCAAGACCAACTGTCCTGGATCAGACCCATGGTCAGACTGGCCAAGCTAGTTACATGTAAAGTAACCAATTCACCAAGTGAATTGTCTGTCAGTGCAGCCCAAAGACCTAGAAGTATACGAGCAATAATAACAGCCGCCCTGAGAGTGTCGAAGGAGCCAAAAGGCAAAGAAAACTCAACTTGGTCCAAAACCACACAGCTCTTACAGTGCATCGACCCGGGCCACAATTCTGGCCTGCCCGCATATTATGGGATTTGGTTGCCAGGGCTGAGCGCAAAGCAATACGTCTGCTGTCCAAAACTAGCTGAAGGGAGAAAAGGGGACTTACTGTGAAGAGTGGCCAAACCTAAGACAATATTTATAGATTCTGCAAGAAAGAGCTGCACCAGGAAGAGGTCCATTTTAAGAACTACATTAACGTTGCACATACATGAACTACAATTTTACACTGCACATTAATCTTCATCAGTGAAACTAATGGTTTCTATAGAGTACATATACACAAAAAATATACCTTAATATTTGCACACAAAAACAAGTATTATAAACAAGAAAAACTAATAAACCCAAGCAAAACTCTGTGGGTGGTTTTAGAAGGTGTTCTGAGTGGTTTTAGAAGATTGTTATGTGGTTGCTATGGTGTTCTGCATGGTTGCTAAGTGGTCAAAAGAGCCCATTCTCAAGTCTCTATGATAACCTGGTCTCTAAATCTAGAGAACTGTTTTTAACTCTTTCTTTTGTTTTTGTACACCAGTCTGAAGTTTTGCAAGCTTAATACTTACGATTTTTGTCCACAAAAGTGTTTTTACCCATCTGAAAATGCTAGGTGCTCTTTTGAAAAAAACACCCTGCAGTAGGCACAGTGTAGCTTGACCCATGGTGAAAGGAATGTTCCTCCAAGCATTATGTTTCATATTAATATTGCTCCAGTCCAGAGATGAGGTGATCCCATTGAAAACAATTGTAGTCTCAGGAAAAACTGTTTTGGTGGACACAGAGCCTTAGGGTTAGTGTGTGCAACAGTAACAGGCAACACTAAATAACTAATAAAAAAATCAATCAAGCAATCAATAACACTACTAAATAACACAGCACGCCAAATATTTCTTCCTTAAACACAAATTCATTTTACACTACTAAATAACACAGCACGCCAAATATTTCTTCCTTAAACACAAATTCATTTTGCAGGAAGTAAAATCATCGGCTGCTGCATTAAAAACACCATCCTTCTGAGAGACAGAGTGCATGTCATTACAAGAGACCTTAACAATTGCAATCACTGCAAAACAGCCCGAGCAGGGCTGGCCTGTATCACGGAGCGATCAATGCGGACCTGTGAACTACATGTGCTGCATTGACAGGGTGAATGCATCAGGGAGAGCGAAAGGAAGATGGAGGAAGGAGGAAAGAGCAGGGAGGGTTGCTGCAGGCCGTGTGGGGGAGAGAGGTGCTGAAAAGGTTGAGAGATGAGGAGAAAGAAAGGTGCAGCAGAGCTCTGGTGTCTATATGATACTTGCCCGATCGCGCCAATATAAACACAATAACTAAACCGTATACACACAGAGACACTATACTCCCTGCTGTCAGGCTGCCTGTCTTTTTAAGGCACTTCTGACATGTGCATTGTTAAGCTGCAGGGAAGAGTCTGTCTCTTGGGGAAGAATAAGACATGGATATATACACTGCTTTCCACACTCAGTCAAACATCGGTGTATATGACAGGCACCAACCAATTTGTAGAGCTCACTAAAACCAATTTTTAAATACTTTTTTTTTTTAACTATGTAAGTATGCTGCTGTTCTCTGTGATAACCAGCAGCGATAGCTGTCTAATTGAGAATTTTTTTTAAAGGAAGGCAATCATTGCAGAGAGAGACTACATCTGCACCTTGCCTTCAAAGACAACGAACACTGAGAAAGAGAGAGGGAGAGAAGGCAGAAAAGGGAGTGCAATGATAAAAAATGAGAACAGGTGAGAGAAAGAAGTGAAAAGAACTGAAGAATGAAAGAGCAAACGAATGATGGAACAAAATTTATTTTTCTAAAATCCTAAATAACTGAAGACATTTTTCACTCAGGACACCAGAGGGTGCCAAAGCATCACCTTTCTGTTTTATCACACATCTGCCAGCTCAATAAACCTGCTACTCTAATTCAGTTCAGCAGGAGGTCAAAGTGGAAGTGCTAAACATCTGCTTGGAGATGTTTCTGTTCTTTCTGTCAACAGAACACTCAAGATAATAAAGATATTTACACCTCTATCTCTGGCTCTCCATTCTAGCTTCTGTGTGTGTGTGTGTGTGTGTGTGTGTGTGTGTGTGTGTGTGTGTTTGTGTGTGTCTGCCATTTGTGTTTATGTCACATTTCTTTGATACCACCTGCTGTGTTCTTTGTATTCTCAATTTAAGAGCAATTTTGGCAGTAAAACAGAACGATCCATACAGATCCCAGAAACAGTAGATAGTGAGACAGCATCGTAAACACATTTGTGAACGTTACTGACCAGCAGGAAAAAAAATTTAATAAAAGGAAATAAATCAGAATTGATTGTGAGTAGCCAAAAGCTCTCAGACTGCCTGGGGGCGGCTATAGGCAGCAAGTGTACAGAGAGAGATTAACACACGCTCTCCTCAAACTATCTTCAACAACATTCTCCCACAGACACAATACAGCCTCTGCACTTTTAAACTGATATTTACAAGTATTTGCATATTCATAATGACTTTATATAGTGTATTGTGTAATTATATGCAATTATTTATAAAAGATTAAATATATGAATATATGAACTTACATATATAAAAATTATAAAATTCCTATACACTAGTAGTCATCTTCATGTAGACTGCATGGCCTTCTACACCTCTGTTGTATGTATGTGTGTATGTATGTTATCTATGTACTCTCTGTGTGCTAAAGGTAGGGTAGGCGATTTTAGCAGTGTTAACTTCGTTGACGAATAATTTTCGTCAACATTTTTTCACCGACGACAACGAGAACTAAAACTCTTTTTGAATGGCAAAAACTATGACGTAAATCTATTGACATTTTAGTCAACGAATAAAAACGAGACGAAAATGTTAGGGAGGGACGATTTGGGGAGAGATTCATTCAGAACGAATCTGCTGCGTGGTTCGGAGGTTAGATGCGTACATAGGCTATGAACCGGCGGGAGCAAGAGAAGAGCAGACATATAGATAAATCTGACAACGCAAGAGAGAATTCAATTTGGTCCGGTTTTCTGAGCGCAGACACTGAAACACACATGGAAAGCGGGTCTCACAGCGCGCGAGTACTCTTTCGCGTCGCATGAACGGTGAATTACACACAAAATTATGTCGAATTGTATGGTTTGACGAGTATTCACGTAAACACAGTTGATTACATCTTAAGTGA
>NW_015505211.1:485900-490300 GCF_001515645.1 Sinocyclocheilus grahami
AAAAAATTTGCTGTCAAAATTAACACTGGATTTCAGAGAGGCTAGCAATAGCAATCTAGCTTTGAAAGCACAAGATCCCACCCTTCCTGCAAATCACTTTCCAAAGCCACGCCTCCTCCAAAACTCACAACGCTGTCAGATTAGGTCGTGTCTCATTCCCCTGTGAGAAAACATTACTGTACAAAGCGCATAATATTTCAATAATAACGCCTTCCATTTTCACTCGGGGGGAGGGTAGCAGGTCAGCGTGAGCTCTCGAGGTTGTAGGCCTTTAGCAGCAATCAGACAAGCGTTTAGCTGTTCTGTTCACCGACGCCAGTTTTTCTAGACTTGGTAGTCATGTGTTAACTTCATTTGAGCCCCCAAAAGAAGCAGAGATACAACTAAGACAAGAGTTCCTCAAAATATTAATGTATAATATCAGTATTTGTACTAAAAACTCAAATAAAATAAAGCAACAACTATTCAATTATATATTTATTATAAGTATTTCATCCATTTTAAATCTGAATACGTCTACAAATTTGAGCTCCCCATCTACAAATAATAGAAAAATAGCAGCTCTCACTAACATCACTAACAAACTCAAAATTATTTTGATAGGAAAAGCGCCGTCCTACACCTAGATTCCTGCTAAATTCTGATTGGTCCGCAATAAGTCAATCAAATTGTAACTTGAAAATGATTAGTCAGTTAATAAGCGTTCAAATTGTGATGCATTAACATATCATGATATGTTATGATATAACAACAACAACAACAACAACAACAACAGTAACAATAATGATACTAATTGTTGTTGCTGCAGTTACCCATTGGGCTGCTCTCTCAGTAACTTCACTTTTAAGGACAGACCAGATTTATAACCAGTCCCAGCTGAACAAAAGACAGACAGGCAGACAGAGAGAGAGATGACTGTGGCTCAGTGGTGGTCATGTGGCCATAATCAGATTTTATTTATTAAATTCAATTCACTTTATGGCCAATTTGTTGAGTTATATCAGAAACCACCCAGATCATTCATTCACTCTATCCCTCCAAACAGAAACAGTCACACACAGATTATATTTCCACCTCCACAGTGTCAACACATAGTGTCTTTAGTACCTCATAATTCCACTGCACTTATGTAGGCCATGGTGAGAGCATGCTTGCTTATTCATCCAGAATAGACTCAGCTAAAGCTGCTCTTCACTGCTGAGTGGAAAACGTTTTTTCTTGTCATAGTCCAGTTGCTCTTATCATACGAGAAGTCAGGATTTCAGTGTTGAGAGCTGTTCCTTGATCATCGCTAGAGGAGAATCTCTCCCGGGAGCTATTCAAAACGAGCACAGAAAGGGCCTGAACCTATGAACAACTTCCCTGCAGGAAGCTCTGTATTCAATACAGGCTGGAATTTATGTTTCTCTGTATGCTGTGTACTGGGCATAAAATATTACCCCATCTGTTCTTACCATAAAAGCCATGTGCAATTTTCTCTTTCCACTACCTCCTTCTTCCTTTTTCATTCGTATTTTGCCCAGCATGCTTCTGCATCTCCTCTCTCTGCTCTTACTTTCCCATTCCCTCAAAGAACCCCTGCATGGTTACTTGATCAATAGTGTCTTTACAGGTTCACTTGGTGCCAAACACCTCCTGGTTCTTTCACAGATCCACCTGAGGGTGATGCAACTTACATCTTATGATTTCGAACACTACCTTAGTTTTGGAGATAAAGAGTAATACTCAGTCTTGAGTAAATTCAATAGTAGTTCCAAACTCTCTACTGCTTTTTGTTAAGCTTGGTATTTTAGTTTAAGTTTCATACAGAATGTTACATCATATCCTTACAAGACACAAAGACTACAAAGCAACAAACCATAATCTTTTCCATGTTTTTCAATGTTTTTTGGCCTAAACTAATCGCTTGGTAGCCCTGCCCATCATGAAATCTCACTGGTCCACAATATCCCTCCTCAAAACTGTCCATTAGTCTTAAAAATGTCTAAATGACTGTAATTGTGTAGTGTGATGCATTAAAAAAAGTTTTTACTATTATGGTTCCATGGATGTTAAAAGCTCTTTATGGAATCATCAATGCCAATAAAGGTTAGGATACGGTGTAACAGTCAAGTCCTAGCTTGCTTATTCAGACTATGACAACACATGATAGATCAGTCCTTACTGAATATACCCACAGGATTATGGGAATCACATTACAAATATTGTGAGAGATTCCTCCAATCTGAAATCTAGAGATAATGTACTCCATAAAATCCTTCTGCAGGAAGAAAATATCATCAAAAGCACTCTGTGGTGTTTGATGGCCACTGAGAGAGAAATGATTCACTGTTTATGTTATCAGGAAGAATGAGCTGTGAATGAAGAGGACGTGTGGAACAGTCTTTAAAAATAATTTTCCGTTTTCTTGACTGCGGGTATAATAACAGTAAAGGAAACTGTGATAAGGTCTACTGCTCACAAAATGAATTTAAAAAGCTATGAAATATACTGTCAGGTTTAATGATATTTTGATCATTTACATTTTTGGTGAATTATTCCTGTTTTCTGTTCACCTGGGTTTCAAGAAGGGTTTTGAGCAATGCCTGGGTTTCCATAAGAAGGCTACACCAATCTATACAAATGTGATGTTGGCATCTAAAACACTGGCCTTCAATTCCAGTCCAGATGTACAACTGTTGATCCATGCAGAGCTAAATTCCATCTCTATGAGCTGATCAAGAGCCTTACTCTGGAAACCTTGGCCAGACCAGTGGAAAAACAAACACAAGCTCCACAAACTACCAGCTTCTTAGCAAGTTTCTAAAAGAAAAAATAGAATGCTGGAGAAATGTTTGGTTAGCAACCCATCCTAAAATATGGGAAGAACAAGAGAATTGAGCAGAAGAAAGATCTTGAGGTGTTTATAGACCTTGTTAAACATTCTAGACACCAACATCTACGAATGATAGCTAAAACCATTACTACATATGTTCAAGCTGTTTGTTGGAACATGGTAGATGCTTAGTTGCATCTATCTATCCATCCATCCATCTATCTATCTATCTATCTATCTATCTACTGTATGAGTAATGTATTTAACTTGGTTCCTGTATAATTATTACACCTGAACATCACATATCTTTTAAATAAATAAATAAAAACCTTGAAGAAAAGACACCATAAGGCTTTTCACATTGCACTAAATCCTGGGTTGTCATTGTTCTAAACCTCTCTTTAACCCTGGGTAGGGAATTAGCACTGCTTTTGTATTGTACTAACATTCTAGACACCAACATCTACGAATGATAGCTAAAACCATTACTACATATGTTCAAGCTGTTTGTTGGAACATGGTAGATGCTTAGTTGCATCTATCTATCCATCCATCCATCTATCTATCTATCTATCTATCAATCTACTGTATGAGTAATGTATTTAACTTGGTTCCTGTATAATTATTACACCTGAACATCACATATCTTTTAAATAAATAAATAAAAACCTTGAAGAAAAGACACCATAAGGCTTTTCACATTGCACTAAATCCTGGGTTGTCATTGTTCTAAACCTCTCTTTAACCCTGGGTAGGGAATTAGCACTGCTTTTGTATTGTACTGAATTATACCAAATTACAGTACCAAAACATTACTGTTAATCCTGGATAAAGAAACCCTGTTTACCCACGGTTTAGATTAGAATGACCCAAGGTTAACTATTTCAAATGTGAACATAGTTGTACTATGACTGGTTGGACAGTTCTTCTGATTGGCTAAAAATTGCACTGTTTTTTTGTGTATTAAAACATAATGTATACAATAAACACAGTTTTAGTTGAGGCAGTTCTGACCCCATGCTTGTCTCCGTTTAGTAGTTCATAAAGTGAAGTAGAGGAAGTAAACTCAAGGTAATACTACAAAAACCACAGGGAGTTTACATTTGCTAAAAGTCTCTATAATGGTTCAGTGTCTTGCAACTAAACAAGACGGTTGATTAAGGATCTTACACTGTTCTTATTAAAAAGAGGGTGTGCATCTGTGTGCAACTCTTCCTGAAGGGCCATTAGCTTTTGATGTCAGCTAAGTGGGTTGGTTTGACTGACATGCAGTTTTAGCAATGCTGCTCTTTAAGTGCTGTAGTGAGGTGCAATTAATGCTGGCTACACAAGCGGTCTGACTGACAGCAACTGTCCGAGGTATTACAACCCAAACAGGTAAACTGCTCTCACTTAATTTCAGCATATGGACTGCCCACCCTCAACTTGACGGACGGCTGGCAGCCGGGGTGTCTATTATCCTGTCTTTAGCCCAGTCACCACCGCGACAATGCTTAACAAGCTTGTCTGCGAGGTTAACGCTTCACCCAATCCTGTCAAGCCGAGACGTTGTAATACATGGCGAGTGGAAAATAAACAAATTCCA
>NW_015505211.1:490398-496600 GCF_001515645.1 Sinocyclocheilus grahami
GGGTGGGGAGAGATGAGTAAGGGGGAGAAATTAGAACCGCACTGTGATAGGGGGACATCATGGCCTAGTCTTGTCAAACAGCATTAAGACTCAGAGGAAAAGGAAGCGCTGAGGGCTGACAAGAAGTAGCATTATATTACAATAGCACCATTATTACTGACTGTGCGTAAGAGTAACTGTCACACAAAGACAACATTAGGGCAAATTTCTTTGCCAGAAATAAAGAAAACAAAGACAGCAGTTTTAAGTGACTCATAAAAGGTGTAGCTTAAATTCAAATGGGCCCGGGACAAAATATCTGGGTGCCAAGTGACACTGAAGACTGGAGTAAAGTCTGCTAAATAGTCAGCTTTTCCATCACAAAAATGTATAGTATATATTTTTATAGCTTTGCCATCACATATAAAAAAATATATAAACATTTTAATCAGTTACTTCACATTGTAATAATACTCCATAATATTACTGCTTTTGCTGTATTTTTTTTTCATTTATACATGCATACATTATATATATATATATACATTATATATATATATATATATATATATATACACACATACATACATACATATATATGTATGCACTTTTTTTCCCCAGAACCCAGTGTGAAATTCCCTGCCTAATAATACTACCACTTTAGTGCATTCAGTTTTGGAGTAGAGTCAAGACTGAAGCTAGCATTTATCAGGTGTGTGTTTGTGTGTGTCTCTGAGTCACACTGCAAGTGTTTGCTCCTGGATGTCTGTGTGTTCTTTGATGGAGGCATAAGTGAAGCCGCTGCAAACCTTGTAAACCTGAGAGCACAAGAAAGAGTAGAAGAGGAAAAAGAGAGAGAGAGAGGGTTTCCATGTGTGCCTTAGAGATGCTTGTGGGTTAGAGTGGGCTCTATAACTGACATGAACAACCACGCATATAAACATGGTCCAAAATTAACACCCACCAAGTAAAGACTGGCTTTGCTGAATAAATAAAATCAGTCACTGCCAGCTGGCTGGTCACTTTTTTTAGGAACTACAACATCATAAATGGTTTTATTTAATTGAAATAACAAAAATCTGTCTCTCTCTGATGCAATTGGTGCTAAGTGGCCACACAAACTGTACATAGAATGAAAAAAGTACATTATATAATATAACATTAGATAACACAACATAACATAGTATAATGTATCATAGTTTCATGTCCATAAACAAATACTTACAACCGGTAAACCTTCTCAATCCAGGTGTCTCAAAATGTAATCCTGGCCCATATACAGCCTCCTGCAGACATTGACACTGAGCAAACCACTGACCACTCACACATGTGTGTAAATAAGAGGACACACTGATTCATAAATGGTTTTATTTAATTGAAATAACAAAAATCTGTCTCTCTCTGATGCAATTGGTGCTAAGTGGCCACACAAACTGTACATAGAATGAAAAAAGTACATTATATAATATAACATAAGATAACACAACATAACATAGTATAATGTATCATAGTTTCATGTCCATAAACAAATACTTACAACCGGTAAACCTTCTCAATCCAGGTGTCTCAAAATGTAATCCTGGCCCATATACAGCCTCCTGCAGACATTGACACTGAGCAAACCACTGACCACTCACACATGTGTGTAAATAAGAGGACACACTGATCAGGACAATACCGGCCCTGTGTCCTCTTCGGCAGGTTCACACTGTGTACATTTCTCACACAGACTGAACACAGCTCCCAGCGGCAAGGCCATAGAATGTGTGCTTGTGTCTGGCCAGATGGGCCTCTCAGCATGCCACTGCTGTCACACACACACACACATTCTGACACAAAAACAACACTTCACATTCACACACAAATACTGAATCATAAACAAAGTCTTGCACACACACAACCTCCCTGGAAGATGACAACCATGCTAACCTCATCCGAGCATGGCCCTGTGATTAGTGCATGAACTCAGATACCCACATAAGTACTCCATGGTAGGGCGACATCCATTGTTTTTCCATCCATAAATTTCTCTCTCTCTCTCTCTCTCTCTCTCTCTCTCTCTCTATATATATATATATCTTGTATATGTCAAATAGCCATTGTAACCAAGTATACTGCAAAGGTATAATGCAAGTAATTATAAAAAAGATATATATATTAAACTGATTGTCACCTAATTAACACAAGGGAAAATAATATTTAATTAATAATTGAAATATATAATTTTAAAATGCATCAATATAACTAAACACAATCATAGAAGTATTTACCTACACAAGAAGTCTCTTATTCTCACCATTTTTTTTTATTTAATCAAAACTATAGTAAAAACAGTAATATTGTGATTTGTGAAATATTATTATAATAACAGTTTCTATATATATATATATATATATATATTAAAATGTCATTTATTTCTGGGATGATCTTTCAGAAATCATTCTAATATACTGATTTGGTGCTCAAACATTTTTTACTAGTATGAATGTTAAAAATGTTTGCTATATTTTTATTGAAAATGTGAAAAGGTTTTTCCAGTATTCTTTGAAAAACTGTTTGTTTACTGTCTTTACCGTC
Organism: Sinocyclocheilus grahami; assembly: GCF_001515645.1. NCBI lineage: Eukaryota > Metazoa > Chordata > Actinopteri > Cypriniformes > Cyprinidae > Sinocyclocheilus > Sinocyclocheilus grahami. The sequence continues at coordinate 492,955 of NW_015505211.1, forward strand.
ACTTTTGATCAATTTAATGCATCCTTGCTGAATAAAAGTTATAATTTCTAAAATAATAATTTAAACAGTATCGAATTTTACAAAAAAAAAATTTTTTTTTTAAAAGGCTGGAGAACACATCACACTTTTATGAGACTCTGAATCACAAAGTTTCAAACTGATTAATTAAAACATACAGTCTGAAATAACACCAAAGACTACTGAATGCTATTAAAGGCTGTTCATACTGCTATAGAGGTTTCAATCAGAGACACTATTAAAATAGAGAAGGATTGGCACAACAAATCCAATGATACACTCTTTAAGAAAGTGTTGCCAAATACTTTATGGTCAAATAAAAAGTGCATTAAAATCACTGTAACATACAGTACCACCCAACACTACCCAATGGTGCACATGTGGATGAGCAACCAACTTTAATTTCCCATTCTCTATCTACTACCCACTATTCATATCCATTATATTAAATATGATATTCCCAGAATTTATCAGGAAAGTAATTATCAGCACTAACAAAACTTGATTATCAAATTAAGACTACAATTTAAAGACAGCCACTTCAAAATCACAACACTCTGATATGAACGTACACAGCTGTCACAACGGTAGTGACAGCTCTCCTAATGAATATTTCTAAACATGTCACATTCCTGCAGCCTCTAATTACCACTGGGTTATGAGAGACGCTCGTTCATATATCTCTCCCATACACGCCTATGAGAACTTGACAAAAAGGATGTGGAGAGTACCGCTGGGTGTTTCCTTTTCCCTGACTGCGGGGTGTTATCAGGAGGAGGTAATACGTCAGGCATCTGAGTCGGAGTCTGCTGCTGGCTTTCTGTTTATATATGGCTGCTGTTTGTGAATCTGGGATTTAGTGCAAACACAGGAAAGTGCATAGAAAGCCCATGTGTCTATACACTCCAACCTCAACATGTCTCTGTCTATCATATTTAGCACATTCTAAATTTATGAATATATATGAAAGAAATTACTTGTATTTTTTGACAATTACACACACACACACACGTTGAAATGTAATTCATTCCTGTGATGGCAAAGCTGAATTTTCAGCAGCCATTTCTAAAGTCTTTAGTGTCACATGATCCTTCAGAAATCCTTCTAATATGCTGATATGCTGCTCAAGAAACATTTCTTATTATTATCAATGTTGTTTGATATACTATATGTATGGTGGAAATCCAATACAGCTCTCCATCCAAATAACAGCATTCCCACAGTAAAGCATGGAGGTGGTAATGTCCTGTTATGGGGGTGTTTCTCTGCAGCAGGACTGGAGCACTTGTCAGGATAGAAGGAAAAATGGATGGGGCAAAATTTTAAGGGGGGGGGGGGCTGATTCTTTTCTATACCCACTGTATTTGAAACAGAAATCTTTTGTAACATTATAAATGTCTTTACTGTCACTTTTGATCAGTTTAATGACTTTAATGTGTTGAATAAAACTATTAATTTCTTTAAAAAAACGTGTAAAATTAGTTAAATACATTAGGTTAAAATGCATTTAGGTTAGGTTAGGTTAATATGTGTGTGTGTGTGTGTGTGTGTGTGTGTGTGTGTGTGAAAATTTAATTTATATAAATATTATAAAAAAATATAGCCTGTAAGTCAACTTTAACTCCAGTATATGAAGTATAGTCATGCTTTCCTTAGCAATGTCCAGCGTGTTTCCCTGCATACACCCCAAGACACTGGCACAGACTCCAGCATCTCCACAACCCTACAGTACATAGGACAAGCGGTTTGGAAAATGAATGGATGGATAATCATGTTTTCCTGGCCATATATGATATGAGTGCTCCTCTGGATCCTATGAGTCTTCCCCAGGGTTGCCTGCCAGATTCCCCGTTTTTCTAAATCAGTGCTCTTCACACAGGCACTGTAGTGGACAGCTGTTCAGGGCTCAGGAGAGGGCAGCCAGGGGTTCTGAAGCCAAGACTGTGAACAATATTTTGTGTGACAGCGATATAAAGGTGAGTCAGAGCTGTCAACAGAGTCAACTCAGCAGGAAACATTGAGACCCATCTGCTGGAACTTCAAACCCACATACAGACACACACACACACAACTGTGAACAGACCCTTTCATTCACACAAACACAAACACACAGGTAGAAAATGCAAGATGGGCTTCTCTGGCCTAGGGGATAAAACCTAAGGGAAATTAGATTTTAAACTAGAAATCATAATAGAATAGATCAAACACATAGTTCTTAATTTTACTGTATTTTTGATCTTATTAAAAAAAAACGTACATACATACTGTACATACATACATACGCAATGTTTGACTCATGCCCTAGATGTCAAACTCACACCCGTGCAGCACAACATACACACACAGCTGGGCAGAAAAGAAGGGTGAGGGAGAAAGAGGATGAAACAATGAAGAAAGGGAATTTAATCCCCCACTATCCAGAGTAACTCAAGTTTATAGCCATTGCCTTGGTGTTTGATAAAAGCTTAAAGTGTCCTAGCCATCACTTCCCTCGGACTGCTCCATGAGAGATGGATTTGTCTGCCCTTAATTCAGCCATGGGCAGAATACACATGATGAACGAGAGCGCTGTGCAATCTCTCTCTCTCTTTCTCTCTAACAAGGACAAATGGTACCTGTACCCTTCCTGCAGCTTCCATCTATGGGAAAAGTGTGTATATGCCTTTGAGCATGTGTTTAAAGGAATATTTCACCCCCCAAAAAGAAACTGTCATTATTTACTTACCCTCATGTGGTTCCAAATCTGTATCACTGAGAATAATGAAGACTGTACAATCCATATCCTATTACAATGAATTGGGAAGCTTCAAAAAAGATGTAAATGCACCATAAAGGTATAATCCATGTCCAAATGAGTATCCTGAAGTCATACTGTAGCATTGTCTGAGGAACAGACTCAAATTCAGGTCATCATCTTCAAAAATCTTGACTTCAGACCAGGCTCTCCTTGGAGCATGAATAAATTAATCATTCTTTTGAGCCATATTCTTTCAATTATTCAGTTAGATGAATCAATTTAATGCAGAAGTTTACAGCACCCTGGATTGTCAGCAAATAACTTCAATTTCAGTGTGTCTGTAACACAAAGCTACTGTATGACTTTACAAGTTTTAAAATGTATGTTTTAAAGTTTTAAAGTGTATGGACCACTTTTATGAGACATTTATTGCATTTCTTGAGTTGTATGTGCTTAAAAGAATAGTTCCCCCCCAAAAATTAAAACATACTCACCTTTAAGTCATAAAAGATGTAGGCTAGATGAGTTTGCTTCTTCATTGGAACAGATTTTTACAGATTTTATTTTTTTACACTTTAACATTTCAGTCATACTGTCATGTGTTTATGTCTCATCTTTTCTTGTCTTTGTCAGCATTTTAATCCATCTTGTAGATGTCCTAGGAACTAAGGTTCACTTAAAGTGGGAACTTGCAAATGTTTTTTTCAACTTCAGAACTACACACAATCACAAAAAATTGTTTATTACACAGAATCTGTGCCAATATCATGGACCATAACTATGTCAGCATCACTTGGCCTTTGAGTGTATTTTGGGCTCCTCCTCAATGCATCCTATAAATGTTGTCATACAGTGCTGTGAAAAGGTTTTTGCCCCCTTCCTGTTTTTTTT
>NW_015505211.1:498008-498326 GCF_001515645.1 Sinocyclocheilus grahami
AAAAAACAGGACACATCCAGTTTATTTTTCTTCATTAGTAACATGCACTTATATAGGAGGTGTTGAATTTTATTTTTAGCTCCTTGCATTCTCTCTTATCATGTAGACAACAGGTTAAGTAAAAATAAATATATGCAATATGCAAAATGCTCCTCTTTATAGTTATTTTTCTTGCTGACTAAGCTTATGGACACTGAATGGTTATCCTGAGGTAAATGATTGTTATGTGGCATTGTTTACAAGCTTTACAAGTTTTCCTGAATGAGAGATTACATGAGAAATTTCAGTAAGATGTACTGTATCTTATAAAATACCTTT
>NW_015505211.1:498719-503567 GCF_001515645.1 Sinocyclocheilus grahami
GTGGATTATTGTGATGTCATGAAATGAATTTAAGTTTCATGGGGGGAAAAAAAGAAATTCATAGAGGTTTTGGAACCACATTAGGCCAAGCAAATAATGACAGATTTTTCACTTTTTAGGTGAACTGTTCCTTTAAGTGCACATGGGTGTGTGTTCAGTGTAGTGTGTGGCCATCTCATTGCTTGCTCTGTAGTAGCAATTCCTCTGTGTAAACATGCTATAAATACTCATTAGTAAAAACAAGAGGACGTCACAAACACACACAAAAACAAAGAGCAAGAGTGCAACACCTCGCAGCAACAATAACAAGAGTGGCTAATTTAATTAGCACCATAAAACAAGTTTTAAAAAAGCCAGCGCCCGTCCTCTTCTCATTCATCCTTAATGATGGAATTAATCAGCAGTGTCTTTACGCATCTAATCTTAGAGGACACAACCTTTATTATTCTCTCTCTCCCCACTTTGGTACTTTTTGTAAATCAGTCCACACTTTTGTCATTGTGTAATGTCTGAAAGACCCAACAAACCACCAGCCTGTCTGTAAAACCTGGTGTCATATTAATTACCTCCTCTGATTAGATCAGTAATAAGTCTTAGGCTGATACAGAGACAGCTAATGATCATTGGCAATTACTTGATTCAAATGAGCTCAATGAAGTCAGATTGTCGCACCTCTTCTGTTGTTCAGTCATTGCCAGTGAAGACAGACTGACATTATACATGGCGTTGAGAAATTAGCATGACTGTAGTTTTACATCATCTCAATACACAACCTAATCATGATTTAATTTTGTAAAGAAATTCATAAAAACACTGAAACAAAAAAGTGTCTCAATAAAGTAAACTGTAATTAGATGCAAATGGAAAACATAAAAGCTTAAGTTTAAGCTGAAGCACCAAAATGACTAACTGACAATAAAAACTAAAGCTGTTTTTGAACAGCTTTACTCAACCATGTGCTAAAGCTCATGCACAGGATTGTGGAAAATCTTTAGGAAACAAATCAACCAAATACAAGGCCTTGTAATGTTTTCCTGTGTGAAAAGATAAAGTTGGACTCACAGGTCGGTGTTTCTTCTGCAGGTGTTTCTTCTTCTTGCTGTGTGTATGGGCCAGGCGAGGGTTGTTCTCCTGGTCAGAGTGGTGGTGCTGGTGGTTGTTGTGGTTGAGTCGGTCCTTATGTAGGTCCAAGCTCAGCCCATTCGGCACTCGGCCGGGCTTCTTCTTGCGCAGCGGTCCTGCCTGGTTCTGTCTCCGCTCGTGGGGCTTCAGGGCCATGTCCTTCTGCCAGAAAAAAAAAGCAGATATGAGTGTAAAACCCTTTTTGGATGAAACATTTTGACACATGCAGTCAAACCTGAATCTTTTACTTTTCATAATACATTTTATGGTGCAAAATTCATTACGATGTGTTATTTTTAAAAAAAATCAAAATATAAGAACTTTTAAGCCTCTAAAATGTATTTTCTGACTACAGACTTAACTAAGGCTCAGAACGCTGTCTTATAATAATGTACATTTCTCAAGATTCAACCAAATCTCAATAAACAAAATCAAGCCTTTCTCAGACAGCATTTTCTACTTTACACTACCATTCAAAAAGTTTGGGCTCAGTAAGATTTATATAAAAAAAGAACAACAATTAATACTTTTATTTAGCAAGGACACATTCAATTGATCAAAGGTGACAGTAAAAATGTTTGTTGTGTTTCTAAAGATTTCAATTTCAAATAAACGCTGTTCTTTTGAATTTTATTCATCAAAAAATAAAAATGTATCATGGTTTCAACCGAATCATTAAGCAGCACAACTGTTTTCAACACTAACAATAATGAGAAATGTTTCTTGAGCATCAAATCAGCATATTAAAATGATTTCTGAAAGATCATGTGACACTGAAGACTGGAATAATGGCTGATTGAAAATTCAGTTTTGCCATCACAGTAATAAATTACATTTCAAAATATATTGAAATAGAAAACAGTCATTTTAAATTGTAATAAAAAATTTTGATCAAATAAATGCAGCCTTGTTGAGCAAAAGACACTTCATTACAAACATGCCAACACCAAACTTTTTAACAATAGTGTATATTCTAGGGATGCACCGATATGAAAATTTTGGCCGATACCGATAACCGATTATTCTTTATTTTTGAAAGCCGATAACCGATATGTTGGCCGATAAATCTATATCCAAATTGTTATATACTTTTTGAGAGCCTGATTACAAAAAAGGTCTCATCATTAAAAGCCACATCCCAAACACTTCAACATAAGCAGCCTAGTTTGAACGGTGTACATTTTAAAAATATTTTTACTCTCCCATTACCAAATTTAGTCATAAAAAAGTCTTACAAATAAATAAAATAATGCATAAATAATGCAAACAAGTCACTGGACATCATTACACGTGTAAAGAATCAAAATGAATGCGCCATAGATCAATAAAACGGAATAGCCTCTGCACGGACAATAATTAAATGATTTTAATTACTAAACCATATTGTTGATGAAAATAATAAGAGAAAAATACAAGTGGTTGTTGTTATTAATAATATATCAATGATTTTGAAAAAGTAACAAATTAATACCACTGTTTTAAATAGCAGCCATTGAGCTGCAGCTCAAGCTGAAGCTGAAGAGCTGAATGAACACGGTAAACTGAAGCGTTTTGCTGGCAGCTTATTTAACTCAAGGAAATGCATCCTGAGATTAATATTAATACAACATAAACATAATATTACAACTTATATATGAAATGACAAATGACGCAGTTATTGCATGCTATAGTCAGAATGTGTGATCCTGTTGTGGATGCGCTCTTCCCATAACAACGCGCTGAAACACAGCAACTAAACCCAAAGAATGCACAACGTTTTATTATAATAATGTTCTCATTAGAATGTTATATACACGACATTCCCAATCATAGTTATTAATGTTGTGCACTGCTGTTTGAGCTGCGTGCGCTGAGCTAAAGACGATCACCGGTAAACTGAAGCGCTCTTTTAACTTAACCAAACGCATTCTATATGAGATAAATCAGATATACATCAAATAAACACAATATTACAACGTACAATTGCACAAAAGGCTGCAAACGAACAGCGCGCATCTGAAGTGTCTCTGAAGGAAATAATGCATTATTTATCGGCTTTAAGATATCGGCCAAATTTTCTTATCAGGCCGATACCGATAACAGAAAAAATGAGCATTTATCGGCCGATACCGATATGGTGGCCGATATATCGTGCATCCCTAAAAAAAATCCAAAAAAATGACCCCTACTTAATAAGAATAACATTCTGAAGTGTTGTGAAATACATGAAGACTATTTTTTATAGGCTTTATGGACAGATAAGTTGAGAGTGACTCTTGAAGGACCAGCACCACATCCTCTTTGTACCACAGTTTGAAGAATTGATCTTCCAGAATCTGGCAGTAAGTTTTAGGAGCTCATTTTTGTCAGTCTCTGCAAGACAGACTTTTCAGGATAGGAGATGGACTAAAAATGCACTCCCAAAACTTACTGCAACATGGAGCTAAGGAGAAAATGTAGAACTTGAAAGATTGGAAAAACCGCTTAGTGAAAAGCGTTTACAGTTTAAAAGCAAATAGAAAGTCCTATTTTTTTTATTTATTTTCTTTATATTTTTTTGCAGATTTGCACATGTACAAGATTTAAAATGTTCATGAAATATTTTTTTAAAATATTGACGTTTTGAAGCACCAAAATGACTAACTGACAATAAAAACTAAAGCTGTTTTTGAACAGCTTTACTCAACCATGTGCTAAAGCTCATGCACAGGATTGTGGAAAATCTTTAGGAAACAAATCAACCAAATACAAGGCCTTGTAATGTTTTCCTGTGTGAAAAGATAAAGTTGGACTCACAGGTCGGTGTTTCTTCTGCAGGTGTTTCTTCTTCTTGCTGTGTGTATGGGCCAGGCGAGGGTTGTTCTCCTGGTCAGAGTGGTGGTGCTGGTGGTTGTTGTGGTTGAGTCGGTCCTTATGTAGGTTCAAGCTCAGCCCGTTCGGCACTCGGCCGGGCTTCTTCTTGCGCAGCGGTCCTGCCTGGTTCTGTCTCCGCTCGTGGGGCTTCAGGGCCATGTCCTTCTGACAGAAAAAAAAGCAGATATGAGCGTAAAACCCTTTTTGGATGAAACATTTTGACACATGCAGTCAAACCTGAATCTTTTACTTTTCATAATAAATTTTATGGTGCAAAATTCATTACGATGTGTTACTCTACAGAGAATTTTTTTTTTTTAAATCAAAATATAAGAACTTTTAAGCCTCTAAAATGTATTTTCTGACTACAGACTTAACTAAGGCTCAGAGCGCTGTCTTATAATAATGTACATTTCTCAAGATTCAACCAAATCTCAATAAACAAAATCAAGCCTTTCTCAGACAGCATTTTCCACTATACACTACCGTTCAAAAAGTTTGGGCTCAGTAAGATTTATATAAAAAAAGAACAACAATTAATACTTTTATTTAGCAAGGACACATTCAATTGATCAAAGGTGACAGTAAAAATGTTTGTTGTGTTTCTAAAGATTTCAATTTCAAATAAACGCTGTTCTTTTGAATTTTATTCATCAAAAAATAAAAATGTATCATGGTTTCAACCGAATCATTAAGCAGCACAACTGTTTTCAACACTAACAATAATGAGAAATGTTTCTTGAGCATCAAATCAGCATATTAAAATGATTTCTGAAAGATCATGTGACACTGAAGACTGGAATAATGGCTGATTGAAAATTCAGTTTTGCCATCACAGTAATAAATTACATTTCAAAATATATTGAAATAGAAAACAGTCATTTTAAATTGTAA